>NC_064567.1:32150734-32393234 GCF_937001465.1 Orcinus orca
AAAAACAAGACCCATATATATGCTGTCTACAAGAGACCCACTTCAAACCTAGGGACACATACAGACTTAAAGTGAGGGGATGGAAAAAGATATTCCATGCAAATGGAATCAAAATAAAGATGGAGTAGCAATACTCATATCAGATAAAATAGACTTTAAAATAAAGAATGTTACAAGAGACAAGGAAGGACACTACATAATGATCAAGGGGTCAATCCAAGAAGAAGATATAATAATTATAAATATATATGAACCCAACATAGGAGCACTTCAATACATAAGGCAACTGCTAACAGCTATAAAAGAGGAAATCAACAGTAACACAGTAATACTGGGGCACTTTAACCCCTTACACCAATGGACAGATCATCCAAAATGAAAATAAATAAGGAAACAGAAACTTTAAATGACACAATAGACCAGATAGATGTAATTGATATTTATAGGACATTCCATCCAAAAACAGCAGATTACACTTTCTTCTCAAGTGCTCATGGAACATTCTCCAGGATAGATAACATCTTGGGTCACAAATCAGTCCTCAGTAAATTTAAGAAAATTGAAATCGTATCAAGCATCTTTTCCGACCACAACGCTATGAGATTAGAAATGAATTACAGGGAAAAAAACGTAAAACACAAAAACAGATGGAGGCTAAACAGTACATTACTAAATAACCAGAAATCACTGAGGAAATCAAAAAATACATAGAGACAAATGACAATGAAAACACGATGATCCAAAACCTATGGGATGCAGCAAAAGCAGTTCTAAGAGGGAAGTTTATAGCTATACAAGCCTACCTCAAGAAACAAGAAAAATCTCAAATAAACAACCTAACCTTACACCTAAAGGAACTAGAGAAAGAAGAACAAACAAAACCCAAGATTAGCAGAAGGAAGGAAATCATAAAAATCAGAGCAGAAATAAATGAAATAGAAACAAAGAAAACAATAGCAAAGATCAGTAAAACTAAAAGCTGGTTCTTGGAGAAGATAAACAAAATTGATCAACCATTAGCCAGATTCATCAAGAAAAAGAGGGAGAGGACTCAAATCAATAAAATTAGAAATGAAAAAGGAGAAGTTACAACAGACACTGCAGAAATACAAAGCATCCTAAGAGACTACTACAAGCAACTCTATGCCAATAAAATGGACAACCTGGAAGAAATGGACAAATTCTTAGAAAGGTTTAGCCTTCCAAGACTGAACCAGGAAGAAACAGAAAATATGAACAGACCAATCACAAGTAATGAAATTGAAACTGTGATTAAAAATCTTCCAACAAACAAAAGTCCAGGACCAGATGGCTTCACAGGTGAATTCTACCAGACCTTTAGAGAAGAGCTAACACCCATGCTTCTCAAACTCTTACAAAAAACTGTGGAGGAAGGAAAACTCCCAAACTCATTCTATGAGGCCACCATCACCCCGATACCAAAACCAGACAAAGATACTACAAAAAAAGGAAATTACAGACCAATATTACTGATGAATATAGACAAAAATCCTCAACAAAATACTAGCAAACAGAATCCAACTACACATCAAAAGGATCATACACCATGATCAAGTGGGATTTTTCCCAGGGATGCAAGGATTCTTCAGTATAGCAAACCAATCAATGTGAAACAGCATGTTAACAAACTGAAGAATAAAAACTATGTGATCCTCTCAATAGATGCAGAAAAAGCTTCTGACAAAATTCAACACCCATTTATGATAAAAACTCGCCAGAAAGTGGGCATAGAGGGAACCTACCTCAACATAATAAAGGCCATATATGACAAACCCACAGCAAACATCATTCTCAATGGTGAATAACTGAAAGCATTTCCTCTAAAATCAGGAACGAGACAAGGATGGCCACTCTCAACACTATTATTCAACATAGTTTTGGAAGTCCTAGCCACGGCAGTCAGAGAAGAAAAAGAAATAAAAGGAATCCAAATAGGAAAAGAAGAAGTAAAACTGTCATTGTTTGCAGATAACATGATACTATACATAGAGAATCCTAAAGATGCCACTAGAAAACTACTAGAGCTAAAGAATGCATTTGGTAAAGTTGCAGGATACAAAATTAATGCACAGAAATCTCTTGCATTCCTATACACTAATGATGAAAAACCTGAAAGAGAAATTAAGGAAACACTCCCATTTACCATTGCAACAAAAAGAATAAAATACCTAGGACTAAACCTGTCTATGGAGACAAAAGACCTGTATGCAGAAAACTATAAGACACTGATGAAATAAATTAAATATGATACCAACAGATGGAGAGATATACCATGTTCTTGGATTGGAAGAACCAATATTGTGAAAATGACTATACTACCCAAAGCAATCTACAGATTCAATGCAATCCCTATCAAATTACCAATGGTGTTTTTTACGGAACTAGAACAGAAAATCTTAAATTTTTTATGGAGACACAAAAGACCCCAAATAGCCAAAGCAGTCTTGAGTGTAAAGAACGGAGCTGGAGGAATCAGACTCCCTAACCTCAGAATATACTACAAAGCTACAGTAATCAAGACAGTATGGTACTGGCACAAAACCAAAACATAGATCAATGGAACAAGATAGAAAGCCCAGAGATAAACCCATGCACCTATAGTCAACTAATCTATGACAAAGGAGGCAAGGATATACAATAGAGAAAAGACAGCTCTTCGATAAGTGGTGCTGGGAAAACTGGACAGCTACATGTAAATGAATGAAATTAGAACTTTCCCTAACACCATACACAAAAATAAACTCAAAATGGATTAGAGACCTAAATGTAAGACCGCACACTATTAAACTCTTAGAGGAAAACATAGGAACAACACTCCTTGACATAAATCACAGCAAGATCTTTTTTGATCCACCTCCTAGAGTAATGGAAATAAAAACAAAAATAAACAAATGGGATCTAATGAAACTTCAAAGCTTTTTCACAGCAAAGGAAACCATAAACAAGATGAAAAGACAACCCTCAGAATGGGAGAAAATATTTGCAAACGTATCAACGGACAAAGGATTAAGCTCCAAAATATATAAACAGCTCATGCAGCTCAATATTAAAAAAACAAATCACCCAATCCAAAAATGGGCAGAAGACTTAAATAGACATTTCTCCAAAGAAGACATACAGATGGCCAAGAAGCACATGAAAAGCTGCTCAACATCACTAATTATTAGAGAAATGCAAATGAAAACTACAATGAGGTATCACCTCCCACCAGTAAGAATGGGCATCATCAGAAAATCTACAAACAGCAAACGCTGGAGAGGGTGTAGAGAAAAGGGAACCCTCTTGCACTCTTGGTGGGAATGTAAATTGATTCAGCCACTATGGAGAACAGTATGGAGGTTCCTTAAAAAACTAAAAATTGAACTACCATATAATCCAGCAATCCCACTACTGGGCATATACCCAGAGAAAAAAACATAATTTCAAAAGACACATGCACCCCAATGTTCATTGCAGCACTGTTTACAATAGCCAGGTCATGGAAGCAGCCTAAATGCCCATCAACAGACGAATGGATAAAGAAGAAGTGGTACATATATACAATGGAATATTACTGAGCCATAAAAAGGAATGAAATTGGGTCATTTGTTGAGACGCAGATGGATCTAGTGACTGTCATACAGAGTGAAGTAAGTCAGAAAGAGAAAAACAAATATCATATATTAACGCGTATATGTGGAACCTAGAAAAATGGTACAGATGAACCAGTTTGCAGAGCAGAAATTGAGACACAGATGTAGAGAACAAACGTATGGACACTAAGGGGGGAAAGAGGCGGGGGGGTTGGTGGTGGTGGTGGAATGAATTGGGCGATTGGGATTGACATGTATACACTGATGTGTATAAAATAGATGACTAATAAGAAGAATCTGCTGTATAAAAAAATAAAATAAAATTCAAGAATTTAAAAAAAACCCACATTTCTTCACTAGAGGGTGCTGTGTAAGCATTCAATACTTTTAAGAGTGTAATCTCCCTTATATTTATTTATTTGCTGGAAAATTGGATTTTCGGATCCCCTGATTTCTGAAAAGCTTTCATGTTTCTTTACTTTCAAAACAACACTGATGGTATTATGTATGGTAAATTTCATGGCTTTGAAGAACTGTTAAGGGCAGCATTGACACAGTTTCTTTTTTTCCTCCTCTGTAGGAGACTTATGACTCCCATCATGTATGCTGCACGGAATGGTCACCCTCAGGTTGTTGCTCTCCTTGTTGCTCATGGAGCAGAAGTTAATACCCGGGATGAGAATGGCTATACTGTGAGAACCGATTGTACAGTGTTCCTTTTTATCTCTAGGATGTTAATATCTTATTATCAGTAGTCCACAAGGGAGGTTTTTTAAGAAGTAAAAATTATAGAAGGGCTGGGATGTAATTGCTGTTCAGTGAAGAAAAGCAACAGCTTAAATGGGAAAAAAGAAATTATCTGTTTCTCTTGGTCCTCACCCTTGACACAAGAAACTGTAACACACTACAAAGCCTGGATTCTGGAATACAAATGGAATTCTTTTTTATAGAAAACAGTTCTGTGATTGGCAGATAAATCGTTTTATTCTATAACATCACTTGTCTGTGTAAAACATTATTTGGTCTTACAAAATCAGTGAACACTGGCAGTCTGCTTTGCAATTACAACTTTGGAAATAGGTTTACATTTTATTGTGAAATGATGAGATTGCATCATTCCATTAATTAACCATGTTCACTTTTTTATTGTGCCATAAATACTGTTGAAAAGTTTTCCCCTCTGTGTCATATACACTCCCTCTCTTTAAACAGTCTTCTTTTTTTCCCCCTACTTACAGGCTTTAACATGGGCAGCACATCAGGGTCATAAAAATGTAGTTTTGAAGTTGCTTGAACTTGGAGCTAATAAAATGATACAAACCAAAGATGGAAAGACACCAAGTGAGATTGCAAAAAGAAATAAACATCTAGAGGTATCCTGTTATTAAACTAATTTTTCTTAGCCTATATTATTGTTTGTAAAACTTTTGTTTTGTTAGAACTTACTACTAAAATAATAGTATATCTGGCTATTATTAAATGTTTCAATGTGTAATTTTCTTCCAGCCAGGTAATGAAAACTTTATATTACTAGAATATTTATCTTTCACTAAATAAGAGGAATTTATAATGTGGTAATTTAAAAACTATATAAAGGGATAATAAAGTCTTATCTAGCCCTAGAAATAAAATTGTAATAGACTTTAAATGTTTATTTAAACATTTCCAACTGGTTCAGATTTTCAAAAATTAGTGTATTGACAGTTAGTAAAATTTCAAAATTTGCACATGTAATTAAACTATTGTTTTAAAATTTTAATACATATTAAACAATTTAAAAATTAAATCCTTTAAGCTACATTTACCTCTGTACATTTGACAAGGTATGTAATAAATTGATAACATGCTTGGGTATATGATTTACAATCATTCAGATCTTAAAGTCAGTAATAAATATTTGCCATACATTAAATTATTGATGTAAACTTTTGGTCTGAATATTAAAGCCTTCAGCCAAAGGTGTGTAATTTCTAAGCAAGGATCAAATATAGTACAACTGTAAATCTAAGTTATATAGTTCAAGTTCTAAAACTGAGTTTCTGAATTTGAAAACTTGTAACATTCCAAAGTTTCCATCATATAATACTCAGACCATGCCAGTTTTGTTGCATGTAAAATAACTTCCTCTATTTTTTTATTATTATTTTTTTTTGCAGTACGCGGGCCTCTCACTGTGTAGCCTCTCCCGTTGCAGAGCACAGGCTCCGGACACGCAGGCTCAGCGGCCATGGCTCATGGGCCCAGCCGCTCCGCGGCATGTGGGATCCTCCCGGACCGGGGCACGAACCCGTGTCCCCTGCATCGGCAGGCGGACTCTCAACCACTGCGCCACCAGGGAAGCCCCACTTCCTCTATTTTTAAGCAGCCTATAAACATGCCTATCATTTTATAACTCAGATCTACATTTCCAAAATTATTCTAGTGTAAATGCTAATCACTGAAGCCCTGTGAAACTTTAAAAAGAAATTAACAGTTTTTCTACTAAGCTTTGGAAATTTGAAAACTTTTAATTAATATACTGCATCATTAAATTTAGGGTAGATGACAGTGAATTTGACATACTAAGAAATTTATGAACATCAAAGATTATTTTGAGTCATAAAGTGTTTCTTGAAGTGAGATTTGGTTTTGTATCTTGGCTGATTATATGACTTAAACTTGGCTTGCTAAAAAGTTAGAACTAAGAAGTTTGAAAACTAAGAAATTTCACATCTCTTTAAGGTGTACAGTTGAGATTTGTTTACCTTAGTCGTGCTTCTTTCTCTCTCTCTATTTAAAAATGTATTTAGGGCTTCCCTGGTGCCGCAGTGGTTGAGAGTCCGCCTGCCGATGCAGGGGACACAGGTTCGTGCCCCGGTCTGGGAAGATCCCAAATATCGCGGAGCGGCTGGGCCCGTGAGCCATGGCCGCTGAGCCTGTGCTCCGCAACGGGAGAGGCCACAACAGTGAGAGGCCTGCATACCGCAAAAGAAAAAAAAAAATGTATTTAAAAATACTTAGTCTTTCTGATTCACTTACCAAAATGGAAGTTTTAGTTTTGTTTTATATCGTTGAAAATATTATATTAATTACTATCTTGCTTTAATTTTTACTGTAACTTTTTTCAGATCTTCAACTTTCTTTCCTTGACTTTAAATCCTTGGGGAGGAAAGCTTCAACAGCTAACTAAAGAAGAGACTATTTGTAAACTATTGAGAACAGATTCTGATAAAGATCACATATTTAGGTAACATAGCATGTTTCTGTTCAACACAATACCTATAAATGAGTAAAAATTGTGCATGTTTTTTATTACTTATAGTAAATGTGATGACTTATTTAAAATATATATTTTAAACTTGTACAAGCATTTAAAAATATTACTTAGAAATGTCTGAATTTAAGTGCTTTGTTCTCCAGAATTTTAGAAAAATTTGACATACATGTACTAACAGTAATGAGAATAATTTTTTACTTTAAATAAAATATCAACAATACAGTTTTTTTCTAAAAGGTTCTAAGATTATATTTTTGTTAGTGTTCAAACTAGATTGCATCTTGCTCTCTAATTCTTTATAGCAGATTTCTGATTTTATAAGCTAAAAATAAAAATACGTTTTTTCCCCTGAACACAGTTGTTCAGTACATGGCCACAGCATTATCCTCTACTTACCTACATTTAAAATAGTTAGTAAATTTTTACTTCCTACAATTAAAGAGATTTTCACGTACAGACCGCTCACAAGGAATACAGCTGACCCTTGAACAATTCCGGGACAGGGGCGCTGACCCTGTCCTTGGAAAATCTGTATCCAAGGTTCCTCCATCTCTGCAGTTCCACATCTGTGGATTCAACTAACCACGATTGTGTAGTACTATAGTATTTACTATTGAAAAAACTCCATGTGTAAGTGGGTCTGCACAGTTCAAACTGTGTTGTTCAGGGATCAATTGTATAAATATTGGCAAATATTTTCCTTCTTAGGAAAAATGAGCTTCATTTTACTATCACCATTTTCTCTGTTTACTTAAATCTTCACTCAGGAAACCTTTCTTATTCCTTTGTATAACATAGGTCTAGTGGGTAAATTTGCAAATATAGGCATACCTCAGAGATATTGGGGTTCAGTTCCAGACCACCACAATAAAGCAAATATCACAATAAAGTGAGTTATGCAAATTTAAAAGTTATGTTTACACCATACTGTAGTCTATTAAGTGTGCGATAGCATTCTGTCTACAAAAACAATGTACATATATTAATTAAAAAATACTTTATTGCTAAAAAATGGTAACCATCATCTGAGCCTTCAGCAAGTTATAATAGCAACATCAAGAATCACCATAACAAATATAATAATGAAAAAGTTTGAAATATTTCAAGAATTACCGAAGTGTGACACAGATACACAAAGTGAGCAGATACCGTTGGAGAAATGACACCAGTAGACTTAGTTGACATAGGGTTGTCACAAACCTTCAATTTGTAAAAAACAATGTCTGCAGATAAAGCAATAAAGCAAAGCACAGTAAAACGACATATGCCTGTATATTCTACATAGACTCATGCTTACTCATTCTTATTCTCATTCTCTCTCTGCATCATAAATATATATTTATTATTTGTGCACTGATAGTCTGTTCTGAAATTGACATTGCTATAAATATGTATAGTTCATATACAGCATTTGGAGATCTGGAAATATTTTTACATGGTCTTGGACTTGAACATATGACAGATTTACTGAAGGTAAGATTTTGTTTAAGCTATGGTGAGTTATGTATGCATGTTTATTTGTTGGTTAACATAACATTAAATATTAATTCATAAGCATGCTTATGAAGGGGTGACAGATGTACTTTTCTCCATAACTTGTAGTATTGATACATCCCATTTTAAAATTACAAGCATTGTGAAAATTTATTATTATAGAAATTTACATAAATTAGAATCTGGCTTTTACCCACTGCCCAAAGCATCACAGAACTCCTTGTACATCTAAGCCCTTAGTCTGTTTTTGCAGTTGCTGATCTTTGTGTATAGAATATTAGAAGCATGATTTTAAACCAAACAAACCAGGTATCAGATTCTTGCTCTAATGATTATTAACTGAAATATGTTACTTAAATCTCCTTTTTTTTCATAAGGATGGTAATACCTAGTGTAGGATTGTCATAAATATTAAATTAGATCATATGTGAAGCACTGTTGTAGGTATTTTAGGCATGCATTATGGGATTTGAGCAGATGACAGTTATCAGCCATTTAGCTGATACTGCAGCAGTAAAGCACTATTTAAGACAGGCTCTCCTTAAGAATATGCACATTCATTTAGGCAGTTTAGAATTGGGTTTCATTATACAATCGTGAAACTTCCTAATTGAGAAATATTCAGTAAAACCAAATTTTATTAATATTATACAATTATAAATTTTAAAAATTCATAAAACAATTTCTGTCAAATTTTATAGAGCTGTTTTCTTTTTATGTAAGCAAATATAAGTTGTAATACTTTTTTCTGAATCTGGGAAACTAGTTATGTTTATATTTTTTTTAGTAATTATACATATTATTATACTCATTACTATCTACCCAGTAGTTGAAAGTTTTTAGGCGGGTAGCATATAACTGACTAACTTATATGTACAGTTGCCTACTTCCCCTTCTACTTTTTCATTTATATAGAAAGGTGGCATTTTTTTCTTTTCTACAGGAAAGGGATATAACTTTAAGACATCTTTTGACCATGACGAAAGATGAGTTTACAAAGGTTAGTATCAATTTCAAAAACTCCAGACATTATCTTTCATATTTTTAATAGTTTGAATCCTTTTATTTTCTATTTAAAAAATCCTACAGCTATAGACTGTGAGTGATCTTTTGCTAGGTTCCTCATTAGATATGATTATGGATAACCATATCTAAAATCTTCCATTCCAATATTAAGTTGCCTTAGGAATATTTAAAGACTTACTTAAAAGCTTTTGCACAGCAAAGGAAACCGTAAACAAGATGAAAAGACAACCCTCAGAATGGGAGAAAATATTTGCAAATGAAGCAGCTGACCAAGGATTAATCTCCAAAATTTACAAGCAGCTCATGCAGCTCAATATGAAAAAAACAAACAAACCAATCCAAAAATGGGCAGAAGACCTAAATAGACATTTCTCCAAAGAAGATATACAGAGTGGCAACAAACACATGAAAGAATGCTCAGCATCACTAATCATTAGAAAAATGCAAATCAAAACTACAATGACATATCAGCTCACACCAGTCAGAGTGGCCATCATCAAAAAATCTATAAACAATAAATGCTGGAGAGGGTGTGGAGAAAAGGGAACCCTCTTGCACTGTTGGTGGGAATGTAAATTGATATAGCCACTATGGAGAACAGTATGGAGGTTCCTTAAAAAACTACAAATAGAACTACCATACGACCCAACAATCCCACTACTGGGCATATACCGAGAAAACCATAATTCAAAAAGAGTCATGTACCAAAATGTTCATTGCAGCTCTATCTACAATAGCCAGGAGATGGAAGCAACCTAAGTGTCCATCAACAGATGAATGGATAAAGAAGATGTGGCACATATATACAATGGAATATTACTCAGCCATAAAAAGAAATGAAATTGAGTTATTTGTGGTGAGGTGGATGGACCTAGAGTCTGTCATACAGAGTGAAGTAAGTCAGAAAGAGAAAAACAAATACCATATGCTAACACATATATATGGAATCTAAAAAAAAAAAAATGGTTATGAAGAACCTAGGGGCAGGATGGGAATAAAGACACAGACCTACTAGAGAATGGACTTGAGGACACGGGGAGGGGGAAGGGTAAGCTGGGACAAAGTGAGAGAGTGGCATGGACATACATACACTACCAGATGTAAAATAGATAGCTAGTGGGAAGCAGCCACATAGCACAAGGAGATCAGCTCAGTGCTTTGTGACCACCTAGAGGGTTGGGATAGGGAGGGTGGGAGGGAGGGAGACCCAAGAGGGAAGAGATATGGAGACATATGTATATGTACAACTGATTCACTTTGTTATAAAGCAGAAACTAACACACCATTGTAAAGCAATTATACTCCAATAAAGATGTTAAAAAAAAGAATAAAGACTTAGAGTTGTTTTTTTTCATTCAGATTAGTTATGACATCTCAACTAAAACTGGTGGTTTATTTCTAAACATGAAATAGATCTGTAAAACAGTATAAAACAGGTTACTTAGAAATAAGATGTGGTTTTTTGTACATGTGGGTATAAACGTGTTCTTCAAATACTGCCTTTTGCTAGTTTCTCAAAATGACCAAGACTTATTATTTTGCTAATGAGTAGTATTAAGTAACAATTTGAAAATAGCTCTGGGAAATATCAGAGATACTTTAATAGGTAGGATACATAAAAAGGAATGATCTTCCTGTATGAGCACATTGGAAACTTGAAATCTTTACCATCACTGAAAATCAAACCATACTACTACTTAGCTAAATCCAGGATAGAAAATTTAGTTAATTCTAAAGGTAGAACATAGACAAAAAGAAGACTTAATTCTCAGTTAATCAGTGATAACATTTTAAATAATATTTTGAAGGAAAAATTGTTTTACTCTGGTTTTCTGGAAACATTATATATTAAAATCTAGTAATTTGTTTTTAGAATCCATCACAATTGTTATATAATGCAAAAAATTGACTATAGTCACTATATATCTAAACATTTTAGTGATGTAACCTAGTCAGTCCAGTTACAAGCAAACGTATATTTTTCAGTATGGTTTTATTCCAATATGTATCTATTTTTTTCAAGATGTTAATTAATCAAGTAGAAAACTTCTTCAGTAATTTTGTATATTGTTCAAGTATGACTACCTTATTGTACTTTAAAATCATTTCTACTTAGAATGGAATTACCAGTAGAGATCAGCAGAAAATTATGGCTGCTCTTAAAGAACTAGAGGTAGAAGAGATAAAATTTGGAGAATTACCTGAAGTGGCAAAGTTGGAAATCAGGTAAAATTAACCTACTGGTTTACATTAATACTGTTTAGAACCAACTTTCTTTTTTAATTGAATTTTGATAATGTCCAAGTTATTTTACTTAATACCATCATTTTGGCAGGGATATGGATAGTTCATTTTGCGATATATTGTGTTCTGAAGTAGAAATTACTTTATAAAGTCAGTTTTTACCAAGAAGCAAAACTAATGCATCTTCTTAACTTACATAGAAATATTTTTGTTGTATTTTTCCATTGCATTTTGTTAAATGAGTTAATTAAAAGATCCCATGCTTTTCATAGTGTAGCTCTTACTCTCTTTAAATCATATAAATGTCAGATTGAAGATTCAGAGGGTAATATTTTTGCTTAGGGCAATAAGAAAGCATTTCTCATGTACTCAGCTCTATTTTCAGCCTTATTCTTTATGAAATTATGTTATCAATATATAAAGTTCATTTCAATATTATAAACTTGTCAAACACTGATTAGTAGCAATATTAGTAATCTAAAATTTATTTTGAAAATAATGGTATTTGATTTTTTAAACATATTGTGGAACAGTAAATGATTTTTTTAACTTTTTATTTGAAATAATTTTAGATTCACAAGAAATTGCAGAGACGTACAGAAAGGTTCTATGTACCCTTCACCCAGTGTCACCCAGTATACCCAGTTATCTTGCATAACTATAGTACAATATCAAAACCAGAAACTGACATTTTTCTGGTTTGTATTTGTATTTCATTAGTTATACACGTGCTCATTTGTGTGTGTGTGTGTGTGCATGTGTGTATAGCTCTATGCAATTTTGTCATGTGTGTAGCTTCTCATAACCACTGCCACAATCAATATACTTAACATACCATCACCACAATGCTACCACATACTACCCCTTCATAGCTCCCACCACCCCTCCCCCATCCCTAAAACTAGCAATCGATAATTTGTTATCCATCTTTAAAATGATGTTATTTCATGAATGTTACATAAATGCAATCATACAGTATGTATCCATTTTTGATTGGCTTTATTCAGTCAGCCCAATTTCCTTGAAGTTCATCCAAGTCTATAAAATATAATACTTACAAGTGCAGTAGTATAGTGTAGCCTGCCTAACACTAACATTGCAACTATGAGAAACATTAATTAAACATAGGAATAATAAGTTTCCACACCATTTTAAAATTTAGATAAGTCTTCTAGGGGATAATTTAGATGATCCAGATTTCTTTAAAAATGTTATTGCAAAATTATTTCCCTTTCTCTAACTGTATCTCCTTTTAACAAGATGATCTATATTCAAAATAATGCCTCATCATTGTTTCAAAATAACATTGCATCTCTTAAATATCTAAGTACATTGTAAAGGATTTCAGTTGTGAGGACTTAAATCAGCAAACTTTGAATCTCTTTGTTCATTTTCTTTACTTTCTAATTTATTGCTTCTATGAAGGAATATTCTGAGTTCTACATGACTGAATTGCAAATTAAATTTTTTAATATAACTTATTTGTATGATGTCAGAGTTACCTCTATGAATTTTCATTGTTGAGATTTAATAGACTTAAAGAATGTACAGAATCCTGAATGGTTCACTTATTAAAACTGCTGAATTTTTTAAAAAATAAAACTGGCGGACATATATTTCAGGAATTTGACCTTGTTATTAAATCACAGACTTTGTTTACATGCTGTTATGGAAAAGGTTTTACTTCCCATTTGTTCAAAGTCATTCTTTAAGGAAGAAATTAGTCATTAAGTCATAAGAAAACTAACAGCAGGAAAAGTTGAACTGATTGATTATAATCTTCTGGTAATGTGACTTCAACAATTTAGCTACTGATTTATTTTAAGATACTTTTCTTCTATGTGTTCAGTTTTATAAAATAGTCTGTTACAGGAACACACATGCACAGTACATTTACTTTTTTCTACAGTTGGCCTTAGTATGTTTTCAGAATTAGAGAATGCAATCTAAAAATACTAATAACCATTTCATTACTACTTTGAGATATTTTGAACACAAATATTTTCACCCATGTCTTGACATTTTCAGCAGTTTCTGCCCAGACCTTTTTCCTGAGCCTTTTTGATACTTACTTAAATGTATCAAA
Source organism: Orcinus orca (assembly GCF_937001465.1). Classification (NCBI taxonomy): domain Eukaryota; kingdom Metazoa; phylum Chordata; class Mammalia; order Artiodactyla; family Delphinidae; genus Orcinus; species Orcinus orca. The sequence continues at coordinate 32,164,434 of NC_064567.1, forward strand.
AGCATCTCAAAATTATGTCTACTTAGGAAATGATTTCTCCTCCAAAAAAAATTTGTATAGATGCAAATTTTCACACAAAAAATACATTGTTCACATCTATTATAAATATTCATCCAATATAAACTTGGAAACTCTAAATATTTAAGGTGAATGGTTGGATTATATTACATCAGTATAATTATTTTATTCTGTTGTTTAAATTATTTTGAGATTTAATGTCATGGAAAAATACTCATAATAATATAAAAGGCAATATAAAACAGAGTGTGAGGTATAATGCCAGTTGTATATATTCATATGAAAAATACTAGAAGAAAATGTGTACTATAAGAAAATATTCTGTAAGAAAATATTACCAGTCATTATCTTTGGGTGATAAAAGTATTGGTAATTTTAGATTTTTCCAGATAGTCTACAGTGAGCACATAGTACTTCTGTTTGGAGTACCTTTATTTAAAGTATAAATTTTATCCTAATACTTAACTTCACATTTTTAAAATATGGCCTGTTGTTTCAGTCAACTTACACTTTGTTGTGCTGCAGTAACAAATAACTTCTGAATCTAAATAACTTACAGAAACAAAGTTTATTTCTTGATCGCCTATATCATGGATCAGCTGCAGTGAATCTCCTCCTTATTATTCTGAAAACAGGCTGGAGAAATAGCCCCACCTCGAACTGTTCAAAAGTTACATAGTCACTTCCAGTCATATTTTATTTGCCAAAGCAAGTCATATGGCCAAGCCTCTTGTAATCCTCTGGCAGAGAGAGGCCTGGTAGTATTTGGCTCAGTAGAAGACATGACAATTTGATCAAATAATATAGTCTACCATACGTATGCCATATCTGCTTATTTTGAAATCCTTAAATAAGTACAAAATTATCAGGGCTGCCATGTAAAGGTATGTAGGTTGTACAGCTGTGGGGTGGGGGCTGGGCAGCCAGTCACACAGTGTATGATGAAAGGCACATTTTTGAGTTGTGTTTTTTATAATTTGCCTATCCATATTCAGTGGCCCTGAAAATTATACATCACAAGAAAGGTATATATTTTGCTTTCATCCATTAAGATTATGTAATTTTGTTAATAATAGTATTTGCTTATTTGAACTGAGTTGTTAACTTAGTCTTCCTTGAGAATAAGAGCTTATAAGTTTATATTCCACATATATATGTGTGCTTTGACTATCTAGAATAATATACCTGCTATCATTTTGAATGACAGTTCTCAATGGATCTTAATTTCCTTAAGAATCATTACATAAAAAATATATAGGGCATTAATGAATTACTTATTCAAGTACTTATTTTTTCATTGATAATAAATAAAATTTGAGTAAAGAGCACTAAAATATAAGTTTTAAGTATACCTTATATAAACACTACATGGAAACAGAAAAATTAATACAAGTAATGACTGCTGTTGTTTCGACAGAAAAATATGTTCAAGTTCTGTTCTTTCTTGAGCAAAAAGCAGAAAGAAAATTAATAAAGAAGAATTATATTTATTTGGAAATGTTTTTATAAATACCACTTTTGCTAGATAGAACAAGAGCTTATCTAAATTTTTTTATTTCAATTTGCTTTTATAAAGCAGTCATCAGATACTTTTCATAGTTGGTGACTTGATTATATATATATTATATTTGTAAAGTTTAAAGTCTTTATTTTGTATAAACTGTTTATTTTTCAATCTAATAGCTAAGAGAAAAGATTTCTTTTAAATTAAAATACTATATAAAAGTCGTGTCTTAGAGAAAAGTTTGCTATTAAGTTTCATTAGAGGTTGTCCTTGCTTGCTTTTTATAACCTTTCCTCCTAGAAACAGCATGAAAGAAACTTTGTACAGTGTACAGTCAAAACTTCTACCTATAAGAATTTCATTTTGACTCAGAAGTAGCTTTTAGTCCCATTGTATTAGTTTTTGTGTGAATTTTTATTATAATAGATACTGCTAAATAACTCTCCAGAAAGGTCATCTCACAGATTTGTCAACTCTTGATACTAATGATCTACCTAATTTTTGTCATTCCACTAGAATATAACATCTTATTTTAATCCCATGTTTATTATCCATTTAAAATTTTTTTTCTTTTCCTCTGAGTTACCTATTCTTATCCTTGGTCCCCTTTTCTATTTGGCTGTGTTAGTTTCTTTGTAGCTTTCACAATAAATTGGCTTCTGTCTTTGAAACTAATCTAGTCATCAGTATCTCTTCATTGTCTGAATCATTGGACTAATCCTAATTATTTAACATGCTTGACTTTTTTCCTCCATCTTGAATCTATTCCCTTCAATACCTTTCATAACAGACCTTAACTCCTGATTTTCTTTTTCTCAGGCTACTTTTCCTTTGATAGCTTTTTTCTTCTACCCCTATCAACTCTCCCCTCTTCACAATATGTATCTTTTTTCTTTGTGGTCCCTCCATGACCATTGTTTTGATTTCTACTGGTGACCAAAATTATAGACATTTCTGATACTTCTGTGGTTTGTGCCTATATTCATAATTGCAGGAAAGACTGAAATTCTGTTAGAGGTTAGTGAAAATAAACATGTAGTTTTTCCCCATGTAAGTTCATCAACTCCCCGAATTCTGTGTAGCCTCATGAGGCTGTGGACCCCAGGATAAGTACCTACAAGACTGACGTTTCTACTTGCCACCTACATGTCTCATATCATTGCCATCATCATCATTATTAAGTTTGTTTAAATGCTATATATATACTAGACAGAATGCTAGGTGCTTTTCACATGTTACCTCCTTCAGTCCTCCTGACACTCCTTTTACCTCAGTTCTACAGATACGGAAATATTTGGCTGAAGATTAGGTTTGCCCAAGATCATAAAGCTGTGGAAGCTGAATTCAGACTCAGGTCTTCCTGACACTAGAGACTGTGTTCTTAATTATTATGCTATATTGCTTTCTCTTCACCCCACTTCTTTCTCCACCACCCGCCCCCAAATTCACTTCCCTGCTTGGTAGTGCCATCTTCCACTGCAACCAAAGAACTTAGAATAACCCTAGACCTTTCCTTTTCTTTTACGTGCAATCCATCACCAACTTCTTCAGTTTATTCTCCTAAACATTTCTTAAACTAGTCTCCTAATTATTCTATTTCCACTTTTTGTTTTCCTTTAATCCACACCACTCCCCAAATAAACTTTCTCGTACGAAAATCTGATTTTCTACTTTCCTGTTTAAAATTCTTTAGTAACTGTACATTATCCAAAAGATAATATTCCATTCCTTAGCATGTCACGAAAGTTCCTTAAACAAGTGATCCTGTACAGCCTCCTTTCTTACGACTTTCCCATAATTGTGCTTTAGTTATACCTTGGAGACCTACTACCCCTGTTCTTTCGCACCTGCTATTCTCTCCGTCCAGAATCTCTTTTCTTCCTTACCTACCTGACAAACTTATTTTTAAGCTCCAGACTCAGTTCAAGTATGAACTCTATGAAGCATAACTAAATCCCTATTCCCATTATACTAGATTCATTATGTCTGAGTTTTAGATGTCTCAACTATAAACTACTGTTAATAACATCTACCTTACAGGAGATGTTGGGAAGAATTTAAAAAATAATAAATGTAAAATAACTAGTGCAGTGCCTTCACATAATAGACATTCAAATACTGGCACTTTTATGTTCCTTCTTCATATGTCCCTGTGAATAACAATGTTATAATTCTATGTCTGCTTCTCATCCTGAACTTTGAGATCCTCAAGATTGGATGCTTGGTTTTCTTTGTATGCTCAAAGTCTGTTTCAGTTGCTAATACAAAGTAACTATTCTACAAATATTTTTTTAAAGAATCTAATAAATGTTATGACTAGACATTGAATAACTAGCCAAGTAAAATGGAGTAAATTGTTCATATTAGTGATTCCTTTTTATTTCCTCTCTTTAGTGGTGATGAGTTCCTCAACTTTCTTCTGAAATTAAACAAACAGTGTGGCCATTTAATAACAGCTGTACAGAACATTATTACTGAGTTGCCTGTAAATTCTCAGAAGGTATTCTACAAGTTATTAAATGAAGTAAAGTATGAATGCTGGGGAACATTCCAGATAAGTTAATGATAACTCAATAAACTGTAATGATCTGGTAAAACTGTGTCCTCTGTAAAATCACCTAAGATCTAAATAAGTCAATTTATTTAATATTACTTTTTTATACTAATTAATTGAAAAACTTTGTGTTCTAGCCCTCAAGAAAAGGAAAATGAGTCAGACCAAAAGTTAAACTGATCTGTGTATTGAACTTACCATTTGTTCTTAAAGGGAATTTAATTGTTTAAAATATAAAGTGACAGGAGACCCAAGTGAAAGTTGAAACAAAACAGTGTGTTGAGTGTTATTAAAAACCATTTCAATATAAGGATTTTTTAATGAAGGAAATTTTAAATAGAGAAAGTGTAAGTGACCTGTAAAAGCAAACTTGTTTTGTAAAGTTTTTCATGTGATTTGGTTTTAGCTATTTGCATATAGTGAAAAATATTTAATGCACTTGTTTTCCTATGAGTTTTATATAACACTAATATGGGAATCATGTCATTCTTCAAACCTTCATGACTTTATTCACCATAAATATTTTTATTACTAATATTAGTCTCCATGGTGATATATATATATATTTAATAAATGCATTCAGGAAACTGATTTGACTATTTATATAAAAATACTGAGTTCTTTTGGTGTCAGGATTTATCCTGAATAAAAAAATGCTTTTCAGTTATGTAATTTAATATTTGATAATGTTGTATACTTTTTGTGGATATAAAGTTGTGAAAAGTTGCTTTCCATTCTTTAAAATGTAACTTTTGAAAATATTAACAGATAGTACTAGAATGGGCTTCTCCCCGGAATTTTACTTCAGTTTGTGAAGAACTGGTTAGTAATGTTGAAGACTTGAGTGAAGAGGTCTGCAAACTAAAAGACTTAATTCAGAAGGTATTTAAATATTTAAAATTAAAAAGGGGGAAGATTATTTACAGCATAATATGTTAGACAATGAAGCAGTTCTGACGAGCAACTTAAGCTCCCACTAGACAGGTGGAGAAAGGACAGTTTTCAAAGGAAGAAATATACATAGGAAACAAACTTTGTTGGTCATTAATGAAATGCATACTGAAAGAACAGTGATATATCATTTTCATACTATAAATTATCAGGGAATGTATTACCCTACCCATTACTGGTTATAGTTCATCAAACATAGTATTTTCATGTGAGACTGATGTCTAAACCACTTTCAAAAACAGTTTGGCAAGATGTGGCAAGGACCATAAAAATATTTGTATCTTTAATAGTACTAGTTTAATGATTCCAAAATTATATGTACGTAAATGTCCTATACGAGAATGATTTAATAAATTATGGTATAACCGTTTCTTATAATGATATACAGCCAGTTAAAAAATATAATGAAAAGAATATATCAGCTTGTTAAAGAAGTTCTATTTCTAATTTTTATTTACATATATAAATGTGAATATAAAAAAACTACCAAAGATGAAATGTTATTAGCTCTGTTAATGAGGTAGGGTTGTGGATAAAATATTCCTTCTATTTTCTAGACTTTTTTTTTGGCTGCATTGGGTCTTTGTTGGGGCACATGGGCTTTCTTTAGTTGCGACAAGCGGGGGCTCCTCTTCGTTCTGGTGCACGGGCGTCTCATTGTGGTGGCTTCTCTTGTTGTGGAGCACGGGCTCTAGGTGCGTGGGCTTCAGTAGTTGTGGCACATGGATTTAGTTGCTCTGCGTCATGTGGGATCTTCCCCAGACCAGGGCTCGAACCTGTGTCCCCTGCATTGGCAGGTGGATTCTTAACCACTGTGCCACCAGGGAAGCCCCTTCTAGACTTTTTATGGTATCTTTTATAATTTAACTTTTTAAAAGAGTATGGGTTTTTGGTTCTTGTTCCTATACTCATATAGAAGTATGTATTTTGGTTTAAGGACAGGTGATTTTTTTCCCCCTTTAAGAAAACTGGCTATAACAAAACCTAAGCTGCTAAAATAGAGAACTCTGTTGAAGGTAGATAATAAAGGGCAACACTTTCACTTGACTAAAGAACTCATTTCTGAGTCTCCATGTCTAATAAATATATTTGATATCGATAAAGTTTTTGTGAAATATCTGATGTGAACATTAGATTATGCGTTAAATTTTTATAGCATCAACCCATGTCATTTAATATTTTCATTAGTATTTTATCAAAAAAGTTATTTTCCTCAAAATAAACTTTATACATGTTCCAGGCAATTTGTCATTCTAGCTATTAACATGTTCAGTCAAAAGGAGTCTTTTTTAAAAATGAGCAGAAAATTGTGAAGCAAATTCTACAAAATTATAGGGGGATAAAGACATTTAAAATAGGACAAATGAGCAATATATTTCACATATTTTGTAGATGATAACTCCTTTCCAGAGAAAGGCATCTTAGAAGTTGTATTATCTCTGACATTTATTCATTCAACAAACCTAAGGGTGCCTCCTGTATGTCAGGCAACTGTGCTACACATTAGTTTCCTAATTATTCTCTCTACTTCCACTTTGTGTTCCTTTAATACACAGCACTCCCCAAATGAACTTTCTCATGCAAAACTATGATTTTATACTTTCTGAACTTGCTGACAACACGAAAATTATAGCACCATTCATCTTCACTATATCTATCATCTAGAAGAATTGAAGGGAAATGGTATTGATTTTACTTATTAGCATGGTGTTTTTCATGGGGATGCAAGAGAAATTTGGAAGGATTTGTGTAAAGATACTTCCTGCAAAGCACCAACCTTTAATGTTTAGTGTAAGAAATTCCCTAAGACATCTTTGTCTCAGGATTGGTAATTATTTGTTTTCTCCAAGATGAACTAAAAACATCTGGGGAGGTGGGGTGGAAGATTAAGATGAAATTAGAGAGAGCACCCAGATTTTTCTTAAGAAACACTGCTTTCGGAGTGTAACTTTGACTTGAAAACATGAACAATTCAATCAGGTACCATAATATTTATTTTAATAAATAGAGAAAATTTTCAGCTTTCTTTAGCTAAATGGAAGGTTGTTTTTCTTTGGTCTTTTCTACCTTGAATCTATACATTTCTGTGTAAGGACTGGCCTTGAAAACATATTCATTGGTTCATAATAACAGCAGATATAGTTCTTTGGGCAGGAGCGTCTTAATTTTGCAGCAAGCCTGTGCATTGGGTTTTCTTTGGATTAGGCTTAAACAAGTAATAATCACCAAATAAGATTTTATTTAGAGAACTATGAGGCTTCCAGATTTGGGAGTATGCTATCATGCCTGTTAAGCTTATGATATTTTAGAGTTTACCAATAATAACAGAAGGGATTTTTTAAAAGAAACATATGGGCTATCATAGATAAGTATATGGAGGTAACAGAGAGGGTGGGAGAGGTCAAGGCCAGACTCTAACACCACATCATTCTCTTTCAAACCAACACACTGACAGGCTCCTGTCAGAAAGGGTCATTCTAAGTAATTGGTTAATAAAAGGAATGACTGTCTCAGGATCCAGTAAATGGAGCATCAGTGTCAAAAAGGAATCTGTTGCTGAATGAAGCCATTTGGAAGTTAGACCAAGAATACAGTATTAATGAGATTGGCATTGAAGTCCATCTTCTACTATAAATTTGAAATTAATTTTGCAGGGTTTTTTAATTAAATATTTACACTGTAGATTTGAGAAGTAGTTATTTTTGCTAATGTTGAACGTATGTCACCACTCCAGCACAGGATGTTTCTAGTAAATATCACTCTGTAAATGTGCCTGATTCTTTTTATCTTTCAAGGATCTTTTGGTTTCTGCTCATTCTCCCTCTTCTGCCTCTCCCCAGCAACTATCTCCTCCCTCTCCCTCCCCCCTCCCCTCTCTCTCTCTCTCTCTCTCTCTCACACACACACTCACACACACACACACACACGCGCGCGCGCGCGTGCACATACACACACACGAGTTGAGAGGCCTTCTTTAGCAAGAAAGTTCTATGTATAGGAATTTAGAAACTGACTGGGTCATGTACTTTCATTGTTGAGACGTGCAAAAAGAACCACTGAAATTTTTGTTAACATTTGTTCCTGCGAATATATTTAAATAAAGGATTATACTTCTAGTGTTAGCATCGAATCTTCTAGTTTCTGTTGAATTTCATGTACTGCAGGTATGCCATAACAATACCTTTTTTAATAAGGTTCACTTTTTTTGTAAGAAATCAGTTGATATTTAATACAAAGGGAAAAACGACTGTCGTTCCTTATAGGTAGAAATCGAAACTTTAACATTAAAGGAACTTTATCTCCTGACATAAAAACATGTTTTTAAAATGTAATAATCTATAGAAGCATTTTTTTTTTTTTTTTTTTTTGCGGTACATGGGCCTCTCACTGTTGTGGTCTCTCCCGTTGCGGAGCACAGGCTCCGGACGCGCAGGCTCAGCGGCCATGGCTCATGGGCCTAGCTGCTCCGCGGCATGTGGGATCTTCCCGGACTGGGGCACGAACCCGCGTCCCCTGCATCGGCAGGCGGACTCTCAACCACTGCGCCACCAGGGAAGCCCAGAAGCATTTATTTTTAATGTAAAACTAATAGTCTACTATAGTGGGATCCTGGTTGAAAGAAAGACTGTCTTTTAAGATTTTGAATCTTTACTTTAAATCTTCCACGGGAATCTTGCATTTAGGCTACATCTAAATCAAGTAATTAACATGGATATTTTGATATTTTTTAAAATCAAAGATATTTTTATTTTCACTGTACTGCACATTAACTTTTTCATTTTTCCCATACTAAACATTAGTTGCAAAATGAACGAGAAGATGATCCAACTCGTATACCGTTAAAGGAAGAAGTATCTACATGGAATAGTAGACTTTTGAAGAGGACGGCTATCACCGTATGCGGATTTGGGTTTCTTCTTTTCATTTGCAAGCTAACTTTTCAGAGAAAATAACCCTAATATTTGTTTTGAGTAATTATGTATATCTTATTCACATTACCTAAAAATGTTGCTTTTAACTGTTTGTGGCACAGTATAACTACATTCTTAGCCAACACTCCATAGGAAAAATTATGATAGCTTACTGCAGAATGTTTTTCTTTAGGAAGTGGTTTGTCAGTTTGAGTTGACAATATAATTTGTTATATTTTTATGTTAACTTTGATCAAGCAGTAAATTATAAGTGATTCTTAAGTTTGATCCTATCCTGTGACTCTAATAAATAACATTTAAAATAAATAAAAGTTTTATCTTAATATTCTTTGACATTTATAAAAGTGTGTTCATTTGTCACAGTGAATCTTACACTATTTGTAAAGTGTTCATAAATTAGGAGCTTTCTTTTAGTTCTAATTTTTCCCTTCCATTATTATGTAATAAGGAATTTCTTATTTAGTTTTTTTAGTTATATATCATTATAAGGAAATTATTAACTTGAGAGTAGTTTAGAGAATGCAAAGTATAAAGATAAAATGTAAAATTTTTGAATTATGGATTAAAACCTAGGGAAAATATTTTAAATGTAAATTTTAAAAAGCAGAAAATTCAGAGAGTAGTGTGGAAAGCCTAAAGCACATTAGAATTTTTAATGTAATGTACTTTTGGGAACATATGACATGTACTATGTGTAACATTCTTGAGGATGGTATGAAAGTGAATGGCATTTGGCGTATAATTTCTCATACCAATCTAAAGAAGTAATGCACGATTTCTTTGTGGGGCTTTTTTTTTCAAAATCAAAATAATAATATTCAGATTTTTAAAGTGAGGTTAATAAAAAGGCAGGCCTAATTTAGCAGGCAATATAGTAGTTAAATCTTGCTTGACTTAGTACCGTACTTAGAACAGATGCAGTTGATCTACAACTGGGATAACAGTGCTTTTAGCAGTGCTCTTTTTGACTGTCTTTTTCTAATCTCTCGATAGGCTGTCTGCCTCATTTGGTATTATACCCAACCCTTAGGCTCCACTAATTACTGGTTGATTGCTCTACTGTTTTGACATGCCCTGGGGCATGAATTGCTCAGCAGTCTCATAGAATTAAATTTGGACAGGGGTAATTTTTGAGGCCAGCTTTTGAGGCTTATTCTGATCAGGGAAGGGTCCTTCTCAGCTGTCTCTTGCCCTGGTTCTCTCTGGTGAACTAGCTGGCCTAGTTCACCTTAGAGGAGCTGTTGTCTTCAGGAGTGCCCTTAGGCTTGATTTTCTCCACATTCTCTTTCAAATGAAGTCAGTTCCTTTGCGGAGAACTCTGAAACTCTCTTTCTTATGGACTGCTTCTCCCCCCTGGACAAAATCTCTGAGCCACTCCTCTGAGTGCTGGGTGGGGCAGTAGCCTCTGGTCTTCTGCGTTTGCTTCTTACAGTTCTGCCCTATAAGTGAGCTGGCGAAAGGCAGATCGCGGCCTTAGTGTTCTGGCCTGCCATTCCTGGGGTAGAGTTCTCATCCTGTGAGGCTCAACGGAAGGAGAGAGCCCTCAACCTCTCAGCCACACTCATCAGAATTTAGCTGCTCAAGCTTGGAGTTGGAGGGCATTAGAAAAGCTGGAGGATTGCCCTTCAGATGAGATATGGTAACTCCTATTTGGGAGCTGAGGGGAGAGGGAGCCCCATCTTCTTGGCCACATCCACCCAGAGCTTTTGGAGCTTTTGCTAAACTGAGATGACTTGGGGTTGCCGGGAGGCAGGTGGTAAGGGAGAGATTGGATCAGTGGCTCAGTGTTCTGAGTTTTAGTAGGTTTTCTTGAATAAATGTTTTTTCATTTGTTCTGAGCCCTTAGGACTCTGCAAAGACTTTAAAGTGCCAATAAAAACATTATACTGGACGTACGTGACACATTTGTTCGTTATTAGAGGAACTAATTCAAAACTATTTGAGCAACGTTCTATTATATTCCTCTACCTGTAAATTCAGATTATCTTATCAATATTCTAAACAAAATGAACAAATTTTTATATTGCATAACAATCTTGGAGAGAGAGTAAATGACATTTTCAGAAGTGTCACCATCTCTGGACTTATCTCTGTAAGGCAGTATTATTCACGTTTCTCTTCCCAACTGATCTTTCATAATTGTTTCCATGAATGTTCTTCCTTCCTGGAATCGTTCTAACACTTTAATCTTCTGTATTTTCTTTCCTTTTGAAGTCCATGTCTACTGTGACGTGCTCCCTCTTCCCTCTCAACCCCTAACCTTCACTTTTCTGTTGACAGATAAAGCAGAAGGTAGCCCAGGTTCCTAGCCCTGTCACATTATATTGTACCTTGTCCGAGTCTTGGTTTCCTCAACTGTATAATAGATTCTAAAGACTAAATGAATCAGAACAATGCCTCCTTGTTAATAGGTCCAATTTGGAGTTCTGAAATTAGAACTAAATCTTAGGGGCTTTATGTAAGAGAATCAATGCTTCCTAGACAAAGTGAACCCCTCATAAGTGGTTTTGCTTTTTGAGCTCACATCCAGAGATATGATATGAGAATTGATCTTAACATTTGGTTGTTGCCAATATTTTATAATATTTTGGGGAAAATTACTAGTAATTACATTTCAATTCATTAAATAATTACTGATTGCTTAGTATGTGTAAAACAATACACCCATACATTACATATTTTATATGAGATCAGAAAACCTAAATATGTTTGCTATTATTAAGAGAGACATTGAGGTTACTGTTGCTTTATGGATGTTTTACAAACCCACTTTGTAAAACTGTTTCATAGGAAAGGGTGTGGTTGAGCGTTTTGTTTTGTTTTGAATTTCCACAGTTGAGAATGTGGTATGATAGACTTATCTTTCCTTATGGGAGAAGGGCTCAACCTCAATCAATGCCTTCCTACAAAAAAACAACTACAGAGGTAAAATCGGTGAAGTCCCAGCGTGTGAAATCTTTTAGAAGAGATTTAGACTAGATTTAAAGTAAGTTTCTATTCATTGTGGATTCAAGGTACATTAGTGCTAAACCAATTTTTGGAGTTGCATATGTACAATTTCCCCTGCCCTCAGTGTAAGGTATTAAAATAAGACACCTAGAATCTTCAGTAGTAATACTATTAACTATCCAGTTAGTGGTAATATAACAATTAACTGTAGTTAGTGGTAGAACTAAAATAGTGGCAATATTACATTAACCCTGTGGCGAATGAAAATTGGACTTAAAATGTAGAAACAAAAGATTAGAGTTATTATGCAGAGTTCTTCAGTTTCTAGATAAAATAGGAATAGCATCATAGAATGAAAGAAAAATTGTGCATTTTGTTTCCTGAAGTATATGCTGTTATGTGGCTCCCAGATCTCCCTTTAGGAGTAAAGAACTTATTCCCACAGCTGCTGGGAATGTAGCTAGCAGAAAGGCCTCTTCAGGAGTTTTCTCTGCTAAAGAAAGATGTATTCCCAAAAGTATGTCCTACTCCCAGGAATGACTAATCAACATAGGGGTTTAAAGGCCCCAATTTCAAAGGCCCTCATCCCAAACCAAGATAACTCTGAAGGACCGTCCCCCTTTCAGAGCTCCCGGTGAGGCTGACCAAGGCTTTCATTAAGAGTGTATCACAGGGCTTCCCTGGTGGCGCAGTGGTTGAGAATCCGCCTGCTAATGCAAAGGACACGGGTTCGAGCCCTGGTCTGGGAAGATCCCACATGCCGCGGAGCAACTAGGCCCGTGAGCCACAACTACTGAGCCTGCGCGTCTGGAGCCTGTGGTCTGCAACAAGAGAGGCCACGACAGTAAGAGGCCTGCGCATGGCGATGAAGAATGGCCCCCGCTCTCCGCAACTGGAGAAAGCCCTCACACAGAAACGAAGACCCAACACAGCCAAAAATAAATAAATAAATAAATTTATTTAAAAAAAAAAAAAAAAAGAGTGTATCACAGCCCATCTTCTCCCTCTGTCCAGTGCTGCTGCTTTCCCTTCCCTTGCACAGGTGTTGCTCTCCAGAGCCCTTCCTAATGAATGTCCTGTATGCTAATCTTCACCTCAGCATTCACTTTCCAGGGAACCCAATTTTGTCACTGACCAGCAGAGCCTTGCATAAGTCATGAAATATATGATCATTATTAATAATTATCTTCTCCAGACCTTAAGTTTCCTAATCTGAAAAATAAAGATCATCCTGAACTAGGGTTGTTGTTGGAGTGTTAAATGGAGTAACATACAAGTGGTTGTAGAGTTTTATAACTAATGCAGACTTGTGGCCAAACAGACATGAGTTCCAGTTTCAGCTCTGCCTCTTACTAGCCATGCAACTTTTAGAACACTACCAAAGGTCTCCAAGTCTCTGGCTATAACATGCATGTAACAGTAATAATCAGACTAAAAATACTGCATTAATTCAGCATTTATTCTCATCTATAACAAGAATAACAGTAATAATCAGACTTAAAATCATTGCTTTAATTTGGCATTTACTGTGCCAGTCATTCAGATAATTTTTAAAAACCTATATTTTAATAAATATATTTAATTAAACCTATAAGGTTGTTGTAAAGATTAAGTGAACTAAGGCAATATAGAGTTTTCTCCAATGTATGCGTTTATAGCATACATTAATAAACGGAAGCCAGTATAATTTCTACTGTTATAATTGATCATAAAGCATTTATTACACTGACTTGTACCAAAAATCAGATTTTTATAATTGCCAGGACCATATTTTTGTTCGAGAGAAATATTTTCTATCATTTAGTGACATAGAATTAAAAATACTTAAATCATCTAAGCTAACACAGATATATTCACAATCCACAAGACAACAGTTAATAGGCCAAGCAGATAATAAATTATCTGAGAAGACTCCCTCTATTTCCCCTCTGCCTTTTTAACAGGTGGTACTGTACTCAAAAGCAGAAACCATTTGTCTATAAAACCAAGGTTATTGAACCCTCTTGTGATGATGGTGAGGGCTAGAGTCTGCATCCTTACTGTTCCATAGGTGAGGACTGGTGGTGGTGTGAGGAGTGTGTAATTCAAGCCCGGTCAGACTGTCAGCTTGATAATGACACCCTAATACACTTTCACTCCTCAAGCCACAGAGAGGACCTCTTCTCCCTGAAATGTTTTATACACCATGAGGGCTCCAGTCTATCCACCTGAGAGGTACACATTTTCTCAGCTTTTTATTTATTAACTTCGCTTGATTTTTAAAATATTTACCCTTTATGTCTACTTGAAAACGAATAATAAAGACCTGGTAAAATCTGGGCTAACTGAATTGATAAGTAACATTAAATGATTCCATTTTAAGCACAGATATGGGGCTATTACCAAACACCTGAAAGCCGTAAGATGGAGCCCCACACTAAGAACGGTGCAAGAACCCTCCTTGTATAGATCCTGGAGCAGGTGCACCAGCTCTGGATGTGAGAAAAAGAAACCCATCTTTTATTAAACCACTGTGTGGATTTTCTGTTAATGGTGCCAAAGGCATTCCCAAATAATACAGGGTTATGCCTGTGTTGCCTCATTCTGCAATTTGCTTTTTCCATCAGCATTTCAGATGCATCCACGTTAAAAAGTAAAGATGTAATTAATACCTTTAAACTGCTCTATAGTATTCCATCATATGTCCATCCCACATTTTCTACTTGTTCCCCTACTGATAAAATTTTGAGTTATATCTAACTTATTCTTCTCAACAGTACTGTACTGTACATACTTGTACATGTGTCCCTGTGTAAATATGACAGAGTTTCTTTAACTACATTTAGCAGTGGAATAGCTAGTTGTAGGGCACAAAGATTTTCAATTTCTACTTCATTAACTATTGATGTTGCCAGGTATTTCTGTTTGCCCCTCACGAGCCTCCCTCTACCCCACCCTACCCTGGGAAGCTGAGTCTATCAATACAAAATACATCAAAGGACCTTTCAACTACTGATGGGGCTTATCCAATGGCAGAATATCTGAGGGAGGGTAAATCTAGATATTTATTCACCTGGCTGTACTCCCTGTGAGATTGCTACCTTTGCCCCTCAACTGAAGGCTTCCTCTCAAGACAACCTCTACAAGATTCACTCCTTCTGGGTTCCTGGAACCTTTACTCCCTCCCACATCCCTTCTGGTCTGAGGGGTGGTAACAGCTCCTCTGCCCACACCTTCAAAAATAGTCTCTTTGTAAAGCAAATCTCCTCAAATCATTCTGCCATCTGTTTCCAGGTGAAAACATGACTGCATCACTTCTGTACTGCTCTTCAAGGAGCCCGTATTAATTTACAGACCTACCAGCAGTGCATGAGAGTGTTACCCCACAGCCATACCGACACTTAACAGTAACTGACTTAACGTTTTCTCCTATCTTATGGATTCAATAAAGTTGATTGTTTTTGTTTTATTTTGTGCTTCTCTGATTACTAGTGAAATTGAGCATCTCTTTAGGTTTATAGGCCATTTTTCTCCCTATAAATTACTTTCTACTATGATTTGCCTATCTTTCTACTGGACTGTCTGTTTTTTGTTGGCTTTTAATCCTTTAAATATTTGAAATATTAATACTTTCTCTGTAACATGTGCTGGACTTTCTTCTATCTACTGTTTATCTTTTGCTTATGATGTTCTTTGTTGCCCAAACATTTTAAAAATCTACCTGTATTTTCTTCTGTTTTAAAGTTTTACTTTTCATGTTTTGGACTTTAACATAGCTGAAAATTATTTTTGTGCACAGTGTAAAACAGAAATCTAATAACATTTCTTTCCTCATAGTGAGCCAGTTTCCACACCACCATTATTAAATAATCTATCTTTTCCTCCTTGATTTGAAATGGTGCCTATTTCCATGCCTAATTTTTAATGACTTATGGATCTGAATTTTATGTTTTATTCCATTCATCTTATTTGCTGCCAATACCACACTGTTTTAAGAATTGATATTAAGGCTTTATAATATGTCTTAACATCTAGTAGCACAACAGTAATTTACTACTACATTTTAATTTGTTTATTGCTAGCTGAGAAATGTAAATTACTTCTGTATTTGACCTTGAATCCAGATCAAGAATCTGAACTGTCTTATTCATCCTAGTAGTTTTGTCCACTGATTGTTTTAGGTTTTCTATGTAGGGCTGCAAATAATGAAAGTTTTACCTCTTTCTTTCTATTTCTTGTACTTCTTATTTCTTTATCTTACCAGAACATTTTAGGACCTCAGTCTCATAGTTAATAATAGTGGTGATAATGGATGTTCTTGTTACTTTGGGGACTATTTCTAATATTTATTCCTTGCATCCATGCCCTTACAATATGTGGAGTCTCTTTCCTAACCCCCAGTATCCATATTGGCCATTTGACTTTTTTCGGCCAATGGGACATTAGCAAAAGGGATAGAAGCAAAGGCTTGAATGGTGCTTGTGCATTAGGGTTTTCACTCTCACTGCTTTTCTGATCTTCCATTACATTAACAAGTTCAGGATAACTTAATATAATGAGATAATCATGGCCCAGTTATCCTTCACTCTAGCAAACTCATAGACATGTGAGTGAGGCCATCAAACATGTGTGACCCCAGTTGAGACCAGCAGAAAAACTGCCCAGCTGAACCCTGTTTAAATTTCTGATCTACAAAATAGCTAATACATGGCTGTTATTTTAAGTGTCGAAATTTTGGTGGTTGTTTTAAGCTATGTGTTACATGGCAAAATCAAATTGATACAGTCAATTAATGAGAGAGATGGGTTAAAATCTCTCGCTAAGATTTTCAGTTTAACCTAGTATTTCTGTTAATTTTTGCTATGAAGATTTAAGACTGTAATGTTACATGAATTTAACCTTAAAATTATTGTTTTACAGGTGGATGGTATCTTTTATCGTTATGTGATCAACTTTTCTTATCCCTAACTAATGTTTCTGCCTTAAAATATAATTTGTCTGATATTAATAGAGGTATACTTTTTTAAAAAAGATTATTTTCCTGGTATGCCCTTTACCATTCTTATGCTTTAATTCTTTCTGTGTCCTAAAAGGAAATAAATCTGCCAATCCTGTCCTTAAAAAGAGATGGAAAGTTTAGCTAATTTACATCTATTGTGATTATTTGTGTACTTGTATTTATTTCCACTGTCCCTTCAGCTTTTATTAAGCTTTTCTCCTTCCTACTTCACACTGATTTATGAAGTTTTTTTAACCCCCCTCTTTTTCCAACCATATTGTAAATTATATATTCTTTTTTATTTCTTTTAGCAATTATCCTTAAATTTTTAACTTAACAACAGATGGAAAGTCTAAGGAGAACCAGCAACTCTCCCTTCCCCTTAAAATTATAAACCAGAAAACTTTAACTCTGATCATTCTCCTTTTGTTTTACTTGGCCTTGTTCATATACTTGTTAGACATTTGGATATCTTCTTTGTGAAATGACTATTCAAGTTTTTAGCCCATTTTATAATTGAATTGTCTACCTTTTTCTTTTTGACTGGTAGGAATTCTTTTAATATTCAGAAGAAAAGTCCTTTATTAGATATATGTATTGCAAGTATCTGCTCTCAGCTGGGGTTTGCTTTTCAAACTTTCTTAATGGCATATTTTGATGAACAGAAGTTCTTAATTTTAATTAAGTTCAACATCTTTCTCTTTTCCCTCACATTGCTTTTTATGTTCTGTTTAAGAAATCTTTGCTTATACAAAAGTCATTAAGGTGTCCTGTGTTTTATTCTTGAAGCTTGATTGTTTTTAGCTTTGAGATCGAGATTTATGATCCATATCAGTATTTTTTGTATTATAGGAGGTAGGGCTAAAGATTAATTTTGTTCATTGAGCAATCCATCTGCTCTATTACCAAAAATTTAAAGAAGCTTTCTTCCGCATTAAATTGCTTTGCACCTTTGCTGAAAAACAAGTTGGTTCTATATGTAGGGCCCTATTTTGGGACTCTATTAATTTGTCTACTTGACTATTCTTGCACTATATCACCTTGCCCTAATTATTATAGCTTTATATTAAGTAAGCTTGATAGCCCATAGTGTAAATCTTTCAACTTGGCTCTTCTTCAAAATAATCATGACTGTTCTAAGCCTGCTGCATTTTCATATACATTTTAGAATCATTACCTGAGGAGACTTATCTATACTAGAAATAATTTAGATAACAAGGTCCTAGACTTCAAGCCAATACCATATTGGAATAAGACAAGAGTGGGAGAGAGTGAAGGTTTTGTGCATGCAGAAGGAATGTGAGTTGTTGTGTCCAGAGGGAAGACTGTGGAAGATTATATTTTCCAGAGACGGCCACAACAATATCTCCTATGTTACATGTTTTTCTGCATTACCTTGTTACTCTCAAGATGAGCCCCCAAAACATCTAGCTTTGAAAGCCAACAGGGCTTGCATCCATGAGATCTACAAGACTATAGTGAATGAAGAGACAGTTCTTAAAGGGCTCACTCAGACTCACTGTGGCTACCCCTCAGAGCACAGAGCAGAGGCAGTAGACTGAAACACCCATTCTTTCACTAAAAGAGGCTTATTTGCTTATTTTAAAACCTTCAGCCTGAGGGATAGGCTTCTAATTCATCCAGTTAGAGGAACATAAAGAAAAAAACAAAAAGTGGAGATAGCTCAAAGGACTTGTGGGACAACATCAAGAGGACCAATGTTCACATTATAGGAATCTGAGAAGGAGAAATGAGAGAGAAATGGGCAGAACAATTTTTGAAGAAATATTTACTGAAAACTTGCCTAACCTGGGGAAGGAAACAGACATCCAGATTGAGGAAGACTAGAATGTTTCAAATAAGAGGAATCCCAAAAGATCCACACCAAGACATATTATAACTAAATTGTCAAAAGTTAAAGACAAGGAGAGATTCTAAAATGCAGCAAGAGAGGGACACTGCCAATACAACAGAGTAGAAAGACCCTGAGCTCACCTCCTCTCATGGGTACACCAAAATTACAAGTATTTACAGAACTGCTATCAATGAAAAAGACTAGAGCTTCCAGAAAAGACTTTGTACAACTAAAGATATAAAGAAGGAACTACAAAAAGAGATGGGTTGGAGGCTCAGAATCACAGTATAGTTAAGACCTATACACCCCAGGTGGGTGACACACAATTGAGAGATTAATTACAATTGCAGAGGTTCTCCCCAAGGAGTGAGGGGTCTGAGCCCCACATTGGGATCCTCAGCTTGGAAGTCCCATGCCAGGAAGACAAGCCCCCAGAATGTTTGGCTTTGAGGGCCAATGGGGTTTACTTCCAGGAGACCCAGAGGGCTGTGGGAAATAGAGACTCCACTCTTAAAACAGTGCACACAAAATTTCACATGCTCTGGGACCCAAGGCAGAAGCACTAATTTGAAAGGAGCCTAGGTGAGACCTACCTGCTGATCTTAGAGAGTCTTCCAAAGAGGCAGGAGGAAACTGCAGCTCCTGCTGGGGACATAGACACTGGCAGCAGCCATTTTGTGGAGCTCATACTACTACGTGGACAGTGGTGCTGGCACGCACCATTTTTGAATCCTTCCTCTAGTTTATTAGCCTCAGGACCAAGTCCTGCCACAGACCACCAGCCTGTAGGCACCAGTGCTGGGATACCTCAGGCCGCACAATTAACTGGGGGGGACACAGCCCCATCCATCAGCAGATAGGCGGCCTTAAGACCACCTGAGCCCACAGCTGCCCCTGGACATGGCCCTGGCCCCACTCACCAATGCACAGGCACTAGACCCAAGACCCCCAGGACCATGCAGCCAGACCCCAGGACCCAGCTCTGCCTGCCAATGAGGTGGCACTAGCCCCAGGACCTAGCTTTACCTACTGGTAGGTGGGCACCAGCCCCATGATATCCTGTACCCCGACTCCACCCACCAGTGAACCAGGTACCAATGGTTCTGTAGCCGGCCACCTCGTGACCTGGCCCTGCCACCGGTGGCCAGTAGCCTCTACACAAGGCATGGCCTGACAACAACCAGACTGGGGGCCAGCCATGACTACCACACTGCCCACAGTACTCAGCTCACCACAACAGAAGGACCCACAAAGCCCACATAGGGGGCACCCCTAGAGCATATAACTCTGGTCACACACACACACACACACCTCATGGTAACCACAAACTAAAAGTCTCTAATAGATACACATACGAAAAAGAAAAAAGAATCCAAACGTACCACTAAAGATACCAATCAAGTCACCAGGGAAGAGAACAAAAGAAGAAATGAACAAAACAGAACTATAAAAACAACCCAACAAGCAATTAACAAAATACATATCAATAAATACCCTAAATGTAAATGAACTAAATGTTCCAATCAAAAGACAGAGAGTGGATAAATGAATAAAAAAAGGAAAAAGAACCATATATATGCTATATACAAGAGACTCATTTAAGATCTAAAGACACACAGACTAAAAATGAGAGGATAGAAAAAGGTATTCCATGCAAACAGAAATCAAAAGAAAGCTGGGGTAGCAATACTTACATCAGACAAAATAGAATTTAAAACAAAGACTGTTACAAGAAACAAAGAAGAATATTACATAAGGATCAAAGGATAAATCCAAGAAAAAGATATAACAATTATAAATATATATGCACCCAATGTAGTACTACCTAAATACATAAAGCAAATATTAACATGCATAAAGAAAGAAATTGACAGCATGATAAAAACAGAAGTGAAAAAGGAGAGTTACAACCAGCACCACAGAAACACAATGATTACTATGAATAATTATATACCAATAAAATGGACAACCTAGACGAAACGGACAAATTCTTAGAAAGGTACAATTTCTCAAGAATGAAGCAGGAAGAAATAAAAAATATGAACAGACCAAGTACCAGTGATGAAATTGAATCAAACAAAAGTTTTGATTCCAACAAACAAAAGTTCAGGACCAGATGGCTTCACAGGTGAATTCTATGAAGCATTTAGAGAAGAGTTAACACCTATCCTTCTCAAACTATTCCAAAAAATTGCAGAAGGAATACTTCCAAACTGATTCTATGAGGCCAGCATCACCCTTCTACCAAAACCAGACAAAGATATCACAGAAGAAGAAAATTACAGGCCAATATCACAATATCACTAATGAACAAAGATGCAAAAATCCTCAACAAAATATTAGCAAACCAAATCCAACCATACATTAAAAGGATCATACACTGTAATCAAGTGGGATTTATCCCAGGGATGCAAGGATGTTCAATATCCACAAATCAATCAATGTCATACACCAAACTGAAGAAAAAAAAAAAAGCTTCAGACAAAATTTAACAACGATTTATGATAAAAACTCTCCAGAAAGTGGGTATAGAGGGAATATACCTCAACACAATAAAGGCCATACATGTTAAGTCCAGAGCTAACATCATACTCAATGGTGAAAAGCTGAAAGCATTTCCTCTAAGACCAGGAAAAAGACAAGGATGCCTACTCTCACCACTTTTATTAAACATAGTATTGGAAGTCCTATCCATAGCAATCAGACAAGAAAAGAATTAAAAGTAATTCAAATTGGAAAGGAAAAAGTAAAACTTACTATTTGCAGATGACATGATTACTATACATAGAAAATCCTAATGATTCCAATAAAAATATACTAGAGTTCATCAATGAATTTAGTAAAGTTGCAGGATACAAAATTAATAAACAGTTTGTTGCATTTCTATATTCTAAGGAAGAACTCTCAGAAAGAGAAATTAAGGAAACAATTCCATTCACAATTGCATCAAAAAGAATAAAATACCTAAAAATTAACCTGCCTAAGGAGGTAAAAGACCTGTACCAGGACAACTATAGGATGCTGATGAAAGAAACTAAAGATGACATCAACAGATGGAAGGATACATTGTGTTCATGAATTAGAGGAATTCATATTGTTAAAATGACCAATGGCATTTTTCACAGAACTAGAACAAATAATTTTAAAATGTGTATGGAAACATAAAAGACCCTGAAAAGCAAAAATAATCTTGAGAATGAAAAACATAGCTGGAGGTATCATGCTCCCCAACTTCAGATGATACTACAAAGCTACAGTTATCAAAATAGTATCATACTGGCACAAAAACAGACACATATATTAATGGAACAGAATAGAGAGCCCAGAAATAAACCCACAAATTTATGGTCAATTAATCTATGACAAAGGAGGCAAGAATATACAATGGAGAAAAGACAGTGTCTTCAATAAGTGGTGCTGGGAAAACTGGACAGTTACATCTAAAAGAATGAAATTAGAACACTCTCTAACACCATACACAAAAATAAACTCAAAATGGATTAAAGACCTAAATGTAAGGTCAGACTCTATAAAACTGTTAGAGGAAAACACAGGCAGAACAATCTATGACATAAACACAGCAACATCTTTTTTGAACCACCTCCTAGAGTAATGAAAATTAAAACAAAAATAAACAAATGGGACCTAATTAAACTTAAAAGCTTTTGCACAGAAAAGGAAACCATATACAAGACAAAAAGACAACCTCCAAAGTGGGAGAAAATATTTGCAAACGAAGCAACTGACAAAGGATTAATCTCCAAAATATACAAACAGCTCATGCAGCTCAATATAAAAAAAAAAAAAACCCAAACAACCCAATCCAAAAATGGGCAGAAGACCTAAATAGACATTTCTCCAAAGAAGACATACAGATGGCCAACAAATACATGAAAAGATGCTCAACATCACTAATTATCAGAGAAATGCAAATCAAAACTACAATGAGGCATCAGCTCACACCAGTCAGAATGGCCATCATCAAAAAATCTACACACAATAAACGCTGGAGAGGGTGTGGAGAAAAGGGAACCCTTTTGCACTGTTGGTGGGAATGTAAATTGATATAGCCACTATGGAGACAGTATGAAGTTTCCTTAAAAAATGAAAAATAGAACTACCATACGACCAGCAATCCCACTACTGGGCTTATACCCTGAGAAAACTACAATTCAAATAGAGACATGTACCACAATGTACATTGCAGCACTATTTACCATAGCCCAGACATAGAAGCAACCTAAGTGCTCATCGACAGATGAATGAATAAAGAAGATGTGGCACATATATACAATGGAATATTACTCAGCATTAAAAAGAAACGAAATTGAGTTATTTGTAGTGAGGTGGATGGACCTAGAGTCTGTCATACAGAGTGAAGTAAGTCAGAAAGATAAAAACAAATATTGTATATTAACACATATATGTGGAACCTAGAAAAATGGTATAGATGATCTTACTTGCAAAGCAGAAATAGAGACACAGACATAGAGAACAAAAGTATGGATACCCAGGGGGAAAGGGGGAGTGGGATGAATTGGGAGATTGGGATTGACATATATACACTACTGATGCTATGTATAAAATAGATACCTAATGAAAACATACTGTATAGCACAGGGAACTCTACTCAGTACTCTGTGGTGACCTAATTGGGAAGGAAATCCCCAAAAGAGGGGATAGATGTATATGTATAGCTGATTCACTCTGCTGTACAGCAGAAACTAACACAACATTGTAAAGCAACTATATGCCAATAAAAGTTAATTTAAAAAAGAAAAGAAAAAGACCCAACTATATGCTGCTTAGGAAAAATTCACTTCATGCTTAAGGACACACAAAGACTGCAAATGAAGGAATGGATGCAATGCAAACCAAAAAAAAATGCTGGGGTACCTATAGTTACATCAGACAAAATAGACTTTAAGACAAGACTGTAATAAGAGACAAAGAAGGCCACTGTATAATGATAAAAGGGTCAATCCAACAGGGTATAACATCTGTAAATATTTATTCACCCCCAATATAAGCACTTAAATATATAAAGTAAATATTAACAAACTTAAAGGGAGAAACAGACAGCAAAACAATAATAGTAGGAGATTTCAATACCACACTTTCATCAGTAGAGAGAGCATTCAGACAGAAAGTTGATGAGAAAACACTGGATTTAAATAACATGTTAGACCAGATGGACTTAATAGACATTTCCAGAACATTCCATCCAAAAGCAGCATAATACACATTCTTCTCCAACACACATGGAACATTCTCCAGGATAGATCATATGTTAGCCACAAAACAAGTCTTAATAAATATAAGAAGTTTGAAAATATGAAATCATATCAAGCATCTTTTCCAGCCACAATGGTATAAAAGTAGAGATTAATTACAATAAGAAAACTTGAAAATACACAAATATATGGATATTAAACATCATCCTACTGAAAAACTGATGGGTCAAAGAAGAAATTAAAAGCAAAATAAATATCTTGAGATAAATGAAAATGGAAATAAAATATATCAAAACTTATGGATGCAGCAAAAACATTTCTGAGACAGAAGTTCATGGTGATAAATGCCTACATTAAGAAACAAGAAAAACCTCAAATAAACAACATAACTTTATACCTCAAGAAACCAGAAAAAGAACAAATAAAATCCAAAGTTAGTAGAAAGAAGGAAATAACAAAGATCACAATGGAAATAAATGATTGGAGACTAAAAAGACAATAGAAAATATCAATGAAACTAAGAGTTGGTTCTTTGAAAAGATAAACAAAATTGACAAACCTTTAGCTGGACTCACTAAGAATAAAAGAGAGAGGACTCAAACAAAATCAGAAATGAAAGAGGAGACATGGTAACTTATACCGCAGAAATACAAAGGATCTGGGCTTCCCTTGTGGTCCAGTGGTAAAGAATCCACCTTACAATGCAGGGGACATGGGTTCCATCCCTGGTCAGGGAACTGAGATGCTGCGGGGCAATTAAGCCCGCATGCCACAACTACCGAGCTTGCGTGCCTCCACTAGAGCCCACATGCTGCAAACTACAGAGCCCACGTGCTCTGGAACTCACGCACCACAACTACAGAGCCTATGCGCCCTGGAGCCTGCACACCACAACTAGAGAAGAGAAAACCTGCATGCCACAACTAGAGAAAAGACTGCGCACCACAACAAAGAGCCCGCATGCCACAACGAAAGATCCCGCATGCCACAAGAAAGATCCCGTGTGCCGCAACTAAGACCTGACACAGCCAAAAATAAATTAATAAGTAAATCTTTAAAAAAAGAAAAAAAGAAATACAAAGGATCATAAGAGACTACTATGAACAATTATACACCAAAAAATTGGACAACTTAGAAGAAATGTATAAATTTCTAGAAACATACAACCTACCAAACTGAATCATGAAGAAACAGAAAATCTGAGTAGATCTGTTACTAGGAAGGAGGTGGAATTAGTAATAAAAAAATCTCCCAACAAACAAAAGTCAGGAACAGATGGCTTCACTGGTGAATTCTACCAAACATTTAAAGAAGAATTAATAACAATCCATCTCAAACTCTTCCAAAAAATATAGAAGAGGAGGGAACACTTCCAAACTCATTTTACAAGGCCAGCATTACTCTGATATCAAAACTAGACAAGAACACAACAAGAAAAGAAATTACAGGCCAATATTCTTGATGAACAGGGAGGCAAAAATCCTCAACACTGCATATTTAATGCTCTGTGGAGATGCCCAGCCAGGGTGTACAACCCAAGGACAGTGCGGGGCTGGTCCCTACCAACAACTTGGCTCTGCACAAGGAAGACCTCAGCAGCAAGATTACAGAACAAAAAAGGCAGCAACAGAACAGCAACATATTTTCTTGCAGATTGAACAGAAATGCTTTCTGAAAGCAAAAATATATTGGATGAGCTGAGGAAAGAATACCAAGAAATAGTAAACTCAGAGAAGACCAAATCAAGAAATAGTAAACTTAAATTTGCATAGAAATGGGTGGCATTTGTTGTGCAGTAAGCTTTTCTGTTGAGCATTTCAGCAAAGATTTGAAAGAGGATTTACTGTGTAATCTTAAATGGTGGGGATCCAATAGTAGTAAACAGTTGTTAAAGTCTAATGTTAATTACCAGTGTTTATTTTCTGGTCATGTCCTTCACTTAAGAGGGGTGTTGACCGCCCAGCCTGTGGAAGATGAAAGAGGAAATGTATTCCTGTGGAATGGAGAAGTCTTTAGTGGAATAAAGGTTGAAGCTGAAGAGAATGATACTCAAATAATGTTTAATTATCTTTCCTCTTGTAAGAATGAATCTGATATTTTGTCACTCTTCTCAAAAGTCCAACGTCTTTGGTCTTTTATATATTATCAAGCATCTAGTCATTCTTTATGGTTTGGTAGGGATTTTTTTGGTCATCTTAGCTTGCTTTGGCATTTTAGTAATTTGGGCAAGAGTTCCTGTCTCTCTTCAGTTGGCACCCAAACATCTGGAGTGGCCAATCAGTGGCAAGAAGTTCCAGTATCTGGAATTTTCAGAATTGATCTCAAGAATACTTCCATTTCCAAATCAGTTGTTTTAAATTTGTATCCTTGGAAATAACTCTAGGGAGGATGCTATCAAAGAATGTGTTAATAGCCTGACTCAAATTTCAGCAGACTTGTCAACATTTATATCAGTGGTAGCAAATGAAGCCAAACTGTATCTTAAAGAACCTGTTGTCCCTTTAAATATGACGTTGCCACAAGCTGCATTTGAGATCCACTGCAGTAGCATTTCCAGCGTCCCACCGACAAGAGAGACCCTTCAGGTCTTTCTTATTGATGGACACATGAAGGAAGGAGTTCAGCAGTTCATTGATGTCCTGAGTATTGCAGTCAAGAGACGTGTCTTGTGTTTACCTAGGAATGAAAACCTGACACCAAACAAAGTTTTGAAAACTAGTAATAGAAAAGCAAATGTTGCAATCCTATTTTCTGGGGGGATTGAGTCCATGGTTATTGCAGCCCTTGCTGACCATCATATTCCCTTAGGTGAACCAATTAATCTTCTTAATGTGGCTTTCATGACTAAAGAAAAGACCATACCAGCTAGTTTTAACAAAAAAGGGAGAAAACAGAAAATCATTGTGAAATACCCTCTGAAGAATCCCCTAAAAATGTCGTTGCTGCTGCTAGTCCTGGTGAACAATTCAACATACCAGATCGAATCACAGGAAGAACAGGACTAAAGGAATTACAAGCTGCCAACCCTTTTCGGATGTGGAATTTTGTTGAAATTAATGTTTCCCTAGAAGAACTGCAAAGATTAAGAAGAACTCGAATATCCCACTTCATTCAGCCTTTGGATATAGTGTTGGATGATAGCATTGGCTGTGCAGTATGGTTTGCTTCTGGAGGAGTTAGTTGGTTAGTGACCCAGGATGAAGCAAAACCATATTAGAGCAGTGCAAAGGTAGTTCTTACTGGAATCGGTGCAGATGAGCAGCTTGCAGGTTATTCTCATCATCGTGTCTGCTTCAACACACACGGGCCAGAGGAATGAATAAGGAAATTGCGATGGAACTGGGTTGAATTTCTTCTAGAAATCTTGGTCGTGATGACAGTTATTGGTGATCATGGAAAAGAAGGAAGATTTCCTTTCCCGCATGAAACTGTCTCCTTTCTAAATTCCCTACCAGTTTGGGAAAGGGCAAATTTGACTTTACCCCATAGAATTGGTGAAAAACTGATTTTGCATCTTGCAGAAGTGGAACTTGGTCTTACAACCTCTGCTCTTCTGCCAAAATGGGTCATGCAATTTGGATCCAGAATTGCAAAAATGGAAAAGAATAATGAAAAGACATCTGATAAATGTGGAAAGCTCCAAGTCATTTCTTTAGAAAATCTTTCTATTGAAAAAGAGATTAAAATGTAATATTTCATAGTGTAACATTTACTGAATGATGATTTTAAAAAAATAAAATACTCTGCTTCTTTGAAAACAAACAAAAACACCTCAACAAATATTAGCTAACCAAATTCAACAATACATGATTAAGTATACTGTTATCATAAATTTATACCATGATCAAGTATGATTTATTCCAGGCATGTAATGATGGTTCAATGCCTGCAAATCAATGTGTGATACACCACATTAACAAAATGAAGGATAAAATCATATGATCATCTCAATAGATGCAGAAAAAGCACTTGACAAAATTTAACATCCATCCCTGATAAAAATGCTCAATAAACTGAGTATAAAGGGAATGTACCTCAACACAATAAAGGCCATATATTACAAGCCCAGAGCAAACACTGTACTCAATGGTTTAAAAAAAGAAAGAAAGAAAGAAAGAAAGCTTTGCTTCTAAGATCAGAAACAAGACAAAGATGCCAACTCTTGCCACTTTTATTCAACAGTGGAAGTGCTAGCCAGAGTAATAGTCAAGAAAAAAAAAAGCCATCCAAATTGAAAAGGAACATGACATTTGCATCTATTTGCAGGTGACATGATATTATATATAGAAAACTCTAAAAACTCCACCAAAAAAAAAAAACCTGTTAGAATAAATGAATTCAGTAAACTTGAAGGATATAAAATCAATATACAAAAGTTAGTTGCATTTCTATACACTAATAATGAACTATCAGAAAGAGAAATTAAGAAAACAGTCACATTTACAACTGCAAAAGAATAAAATACCTAGAAATAAATTTAACCAAGGAGGTGAAATACATACACACTGAAAACTGTAAGACATTGATGAAAGAATTTGAAGAAGACACAAATAAATGGAAAGATATTCCATGCTCATAAATTGGAAGAATTAACATTGTTAAAATGTCTCTACTACCCAAAGCAATGGATAGATTCAATGTAATCCCTATCATAATTTCAATGGCATTTTTCACAAAAATAGAATACACAATCCTAAAATTTTTATGGAACCACAAAGGCACTGAATAGCCAAGGCAATCTTGAGAAAGAAAGAAAAAGCTGGAGGCACCGCACTTCCTGATTTCAAACTATACTACAAAGCTATAGTAATCAAAACAGTATAGTACTGTCATAAAAACACACATAGACCAATGGAACAGAATAGAGAGCCCAGAAATAAGCCCATGCACATATGGTCAATTACTTTACCACAAAGGAGCCAAGAATATAAAATAGGGAAAGGATAGTCTCTTCAATAATGGTGTTGGGAAAACTAAACAGCCACATGCAAAAGAATGAAACTGAACCAGTATCTTACTCCACTCACAAAATCAATTCAAAATGGATTAAAGACATGAATGTATGACCTGAAACCATAAAACTCCTAGAAGAAAACATAGGTGGTGAGCTCCTGGACATCAGTCATGGCAATGATTTTTTGGATATGACACCAAAAGGAAAAGCAACAAAAGCAAAAATTAAAAAGTGGGACTACATCAAACTAAAAAGATTCTTTATATCAAAAGAAACAATTAACAAAGTGAAAAGACAACTTATGGAATACGAGAAAATATTTGCAAGTCATTTATCTGATAAAGGGTTAATATCCATAATACATAAAGAACTACTACAACTTAATAGAAAAAACAAATTAATTAATAAATGGGAAAAGCATCTGAATAGACATCCTCACAAAGAAGACATACAAAGGGCCAACAGGTACAGGGAAAGGTGTTCAACATCACTAATCAGTGAAATGCAAATCAAAACCACAATAAGATGTCCCCTCACACCTGTTAGAATAGCTATTATCAAAAAGACAAGAAATAACAAGTATTGGTGAGGATGTGGAGAAAAGGGAACCCTTGTGCACTGTTGGTGGGAATGTTAACTGGTACAGCCACTATGGAAAACAATATGGAGGTTCCTCAAAAATTAAAAATAGAACTACCATATGATCCAGCAATTCCACTTCTGGACATTTAACTGAAGGAAATGAAATCACTAACTCAAAAAGATATCTGTACCCCTGTGTTTATTAAAGCATTATTCACAATAGCCAAGACATGGAGACACCCTATTAACACATGAACAGGTTAAAAAAAATGTGGTGTGTGTGTGTATGTATGTATGTATATATATATATATATATATACAATGAAATACTATTCAGCCATAAAAAAGGAAATTATATTTTTTGTAACAACATGTATGGACCTTGAGGGCATCATGCTAAGTGAAATAAGCCAGACAGAGAAAGACAATTACTGTATGATCACTTCTATTTAGAATCTTAAAAACAAAAAACTAAAAACACCAAACTCATAGATGCAGAGAACAGATTGGTGGTTGCCAGGAGTGGGGAGTGGCTGAAATGGGTAAAGGTGTTTTAAAAGGTACAAACTTTCACTTATAAATAAGTCCTAGGGATGTAATATACAGCATAGTGACTTTAGCTAACCATACTGTATTATATATTTGAAAGTTGCTACTACAGTAAATCTTAAAAGTCCTCATCACAAGAAAGAAAAAAATTGTAACTATATGTGGTGATGAATGTTAACTAAACTTATTGTGGTAAACTAAACTTGTTGTGGTAATCACAGTACATACACATATCTAATCATTATATTATACACCTAGAACTATTTGTATGTCAATTATATCTCAATTTTTAAAAAGCAGTAATTTGAGGGTAGTTTTTTATGCAGCAATAGATAACTGGAAAATTATTTATTGTATTATTTCTTTAGTGGTTAACAGAGAGATCACAATATTTATTCTTGACTTAGAGTACATATTAAATATGGTTTCATAATAATGCATTTTTATTTAGTTCAAAATACAGCTGAGCCTTGAACAACTCGGAGTTGAACTGCATGGGTCAAGTTATGTGCAAATTTTTTCCAATAAATATATACTGCAATACTACACAATCCATGGTTGGTTGAATCCATGGATTCCTGGATCCAGAGGGTCAACATAAAGCTATACATGGATTTTTTGACTGTGCAGGGATTGGCATCCCTAACTCCCATGTTGTTCAAGGGTCAACTGTATTTTCCTTGAAACTTTTTACTTGACCCAGAGATTATTTAGAGGCATGCTGTTTAACTTCCAAGAGTTTGGAGATTTTCTTGATTTCTTTCTATTACTGATTTTCCACTTAATTCCATTATGATCAGGGAAAACATTTTGCATGATTTCAATTTTTAAAAAAATTTAAAGTTTGTTTTATTACCCAGAATGTGGTCTGTCTTAGCAAATGTTTCATGTTCATTTGAAAAGAATGTATATTCTGCTGTTGTAGAGTGACATTCTATAAATGTGGACTATATCCAGTCGGTTGATGGTATTGTTGAGTTCTATATCTTGCTGGTTTTCTTTTTCTTTTTCTTTTTTTAGGTCTTGCTGATTTTCTATTTGTTCTATGAACTACTGAGAGTGGAGTGCTGACATCTCTAATTGTATATTTGTCTGGTTTTTTCTTCAGTTCTGTCAATTTTTGCTTTATATATTTTAAAAATCAATTGTTTGGTGCATACACATTTAGGACCATATTTCCTCTTGGTCAATTGACCCTTTTGTCATTATGTTATATCCCTCATCCCAGGTAAATGTTTTTGCTCAGATACCTACTTTGATATTGATATATCTACTCCAGTTTTATTTTAATTAGTGTTTGCATAATTTATCTTTTTCTATCCTTCTCCTTTTGAACCTACCTGTATTATATTTGAAATGAGAAGATGTGGCACATATATACAATGGAATATTACTCAGCCATAAAAAGAAATGAAATTGAGATATTTGTAATGAGGTGGATGGACCTAGAGTCTGTCATACAGAGTGAAGTAAGTCAGAAAGAGAAAGACAAATACTGTATGCTAACACATATATATGGAATTTAAGGGAAAAAAATGTTATGAAGAACCTAGGGGTAAAACAGGAATAAAAACACAGACCTACTAGAGCATGGACTTGAGGATATGGGTAGGGGTAGGCGTAGGCTGTGACGAAGTGAGAGAGTGGCATAGACATATATACACTACCAAACGTAAAACTGATAGCTAGTGGGAAGCAGCCGCATAGCACAGGGAGACCAGCTCGGTGCTTTGTGACCACCTAGAGGGGTGGGATAGGGAGGGTGGGAGGGAGGGAGACGCAAGAGGGAAGAGATATGGGAACATATGTATATGTATAACTGATTCACTTTGTTATAAAGCAGAAACTAACATACCATTGTAAAGCAATTATACTCCAATAAAGATGTAAAAAAAAAAAAGAAAAAAAAAGAAATGAGATACTTGTGTTTTTATTCATTCAGACAATCTTTGTTTTTAAATTTTTGTTTTGGGAACACATATATCTTATATAATAGTTGATTTTTTAAAATTTATGTCTACTATTTGTTTCCTGTTTATTCTATTTTTCATTCCTCTGGTTACCCTTTCTTGCCTTCTTTTGAATTATTTAAACTTTTAATTTATTATGTTTTTTTCTACATCTCTTTGTATAGGTTTTTTAGTGGTTGCTATCAAGATAATGTTAGTTATACATCACTTTTTGCAGTACATAGAATCAAATTTTACAACTTTCAAAGTTAGCACCATAGAGTCAATTTACCCTCCCTAGTTGATATGGTAGTTTTTAAATATAAGGTATTACCTCTACATACAGTGAAACCACTATCACACACTGTTGCTATTTTTGCCTTCAACCATCAAACATATTTTAAAGAACTGGAGAGAAGTAGAAGTTTATAATATATACCCAGCTATCTACCATGTCTCTTGAATTCTTTTCATTCCAGATTTTCCAAGTTTCCTTCTTGGATCATTTCCCTTTTGTCTTAAAAACTTCCTTTAGCATTTCTTTTAAAACAGGTCTGCTGACAATAAATTCTCTTTGATTTCATCTGAGAGTGTCTTTATTTCACTTTCATTCATGAAGGTATTGTCACTGGATATAGAATTCTGGGCTGAGGGTTCTTTTCCCTCAGAGCTTTAAAAAATACTGTTTCATTCCCTTCTGCTTTCACAATTCCTCATGAGAAATCTACAGTCATTCAAATAATCATTTTCCTTTGTTCCCCATAAGTAATGCATCATCTGTCTTTGTCATCATATAAGATTTTGTCTTTGCCTTTAGGTTTCAGTAGTTTTATTATTAAGTGTCTTGGCATGGATTTCTTTTCTTTTTAACTTTTAATTTTATATAGTTGATTAACAATGTGTTAGCTTCACGTGTACAGCAAAGTGATTCAGTTATATATATACATGTATCTATTCTTTTTCAAATTCTTTTCCCATCGAGGTTCTTACATAATACTGAACAGAGTTCCCTGTGCTATAAGTAGGCCCTTGTTTGTTATCCATTTTAAATATAGCAGTGTGTACATGTCAATCCCAAACTCCCTAACTATCCCTTTCCCCCACCCTTCCCCCCAGTAACCATAAGTTTGTTCTCTAAGCCTGTGAGTCTGTTTTGTAAATAAGTTCATTAGTATAAATTTTTTTTAGATTCTGCATATAAGTGATATTATACGATATTTCACTTTCTCTGTCTGACTTACTTCACTCAGTATGATAATCTCTAGGTCCGTCCATGTTGCTGCAAATGTCATTATTTCATTCTTTTTAATGGCTGAGTAATATTCCATTGTATATATGTACCACAACTTCTTTATCCATTCCTCTGTTGATGGATATTTAGGTTGCGTCTATGTCTTGACTACTGTAAACAGTGCTGCAATGAACATTGGGGTGTATGTATCCTTTCAGACCATGTTTTTCCCTGGATATATGCCCAGGAGTGGGGTTGCTGTATCATATGGTAGCTCTATTTTTAGGTTTTGTTTTTTTTTTTTTGCGGTGCAACGGAGCAACAGGCTCCGGACGCGCAGGCTCAGCGGCCACGGCCCATGGGCGCAGCTGCTCCGCGGCATGTGGGATCCTCCCGGACCGGGGCACGAACCCGTGTCCCCTGCATCGGCAGGCAGACCCTCAACCACTGCGTCACCAGGGAAGTCCTATTTTTAGGTTTTTAAGGAACTTCCATACTGTTCTCCATAGTGGCTGTACCAATTTACATTCTCATCAACAGTGTAGGAGAGTTCCCTTCTCTCCACACCCACTCCAACATTTATTGTTTGTGGATTTTTTGATGATAGCTATTCTGACTGGTGTAAGGTGATATCTCAATGTAATTTTGATTTGCATTTCTCTAATAATTAGCAGTGTTGAACATCTTTTCATGTGCCTCTTTGCCATCTGTATGTCTTCTTTGGAGAAATGTCTATTTACGTCTTCTGACCATTTTTTGATTGGGTTCTTTGTTTTGATGATATTAAGCTGCATGAGCTGTTTGTAAATTTTGGAGACTAATCCCTTGTCAGTCACATCATTTGCAAATAGTTTCTCCCATTCTGTGGGTTGTCTTTCCATTTTCTTTATGGTTTCCTTTGCTGTGCAAAAGCTTTTGAGTTGAGTTAGGTCCCATTTGTTTATTTTTATTTTTTTTTTAAATTTCCATTACCCTGGGAGACAGATTGAAAAAGATATTGCTGCAATTTATGTCAGAGAGTGTTCTGCCTGTTTTCCTCTAAGAGTTTCATAGTGTCGGGTCTCACATTTAGGTCTTTAAACTATTTTGAGCTTATTTTTGTGTATGGTATTAAAGAATGTTCCTAATTTCATTTTTTTTTACATATAGGTAGCTGTCCAGTTTTCCCAGCATCTGGCATGGATTTCTTTGGGTTTATCCTGTTTGGGGTTTTCAAATTTCTGAGCTTTTCAAATCTCTAGGTGTATGCCTTTGACAAAATTTAGGAAATTTTTAGCCATTAGTTCTGCAAATATTTTTTGTTGCAATAGACTGTTTATCATCTCCTTCCAGGAGTCATGACACATTACACCTTTTGGAATTGTTTCAGAGATTCCTGAAGCTTTGTTCATTTCTTTTCACTCTTTTTTGTTTTTTCCTTCTTTTGTTAGGACTAGATAATTTCTATTGTTCATCCTTGAAGATAATATATCTTCAAGTTCACTCACACATTTTTCTGCCATCTCAATATTGCTACTGCCCTTATTCAGTGAAATATTTCACCCTCTCACTGTGGAAGATAGTACATATATTTTTCCGTTCTAAAACTTCTGTGTGGTTACTTTTTCCATTTTGTTTCTTTGCTGATATTTTCTATTGTCCATTTGTTTCCAAAGTATTCATCATTACTTCTTGGAGCATTTTCATCATAGCTGCTTTAGAAGTCTTTGTCTGATAATTTCAACATCTCCGTCATCTCAGAATTAGTGTCTGTAGATTGTCTTTTCTATTTGAATTGGAACATTACAGGTTTTTGTATGCCAAGTAATTTTGATTGCATCCTGGACATTTTGAATAGAATGTTAAGAGAATCTAGGTCTTGTTTAAATCCTATGAAAAATGTTGATATTCTTGTTTTAGCACACAATCAACCCAGTTGGGTTCAGGCCAAAAATTCTGACCACCTTTCTGTGTCTAATGTCTAATGGTCTGTTAGACATTCTTATGCTGTATCTTATTTTATGTTCTGTATTTTATACCCTTTTAATTCTCTCTGTGAATTAATCTGGATACTTTTTAGTCACCTCTTCTGGTTTACTAGTCCACTGTTTTGCTGATTCTAGATAGTTCCTCAATCCATCTATCTAATTCTCAATTTCAGTCTTAACTTCCCTCCTCCCCTCAGTTCTAGGAGTTTTATTGAAGTCTTCTGTATGGGTTCCAGCTCTCTGTTAAAATTACTTGTTATTGTTTGAACTTTTATTTTATTTTTTAAATTAATTTATTTTATTTAATTAATTAATTGTTTTTTAAGCCCCCTGCATGGGGGCTTTTCTCTGGTTGTGGTGAGCGGGGTCTACTCTTCGTTGCAGTGCGCAGGCTTCTCACTGTGGTAGCTTCTCTTGTTGTGGAGCATGGGCTCTAGGCGTGCGGGCTTCAGTAGTTGTGGCACACAGGCTCAGTGGTTGTGGCTCACGGGCTGTAGAACACAGGCTCAGTAGTTGTGGCGCACGGGCTTAGTTGCTCTGCGACAAGTGGGATCTTCCCGGACCAGGGCTCGAACCCATGTTCCCTGCATTGGCAGGCGGATTCTTAACCACTGTGCCACCAGGGAAGCCCTGAACTTTTAAATTTCAGTTATTTTGCAGTCCTCAGATAAATCAAAACTCTAAATGACTTGTGGGTCTATTTCTATTTCTGTTGATTTGCTTACTGGGTTTTTGTTTGTTTTGTAACTTTTAGACTTGATGCTACATATAATAGATGAAAATTTGTAGAGACCCTGAATGAAATTATGTTCCTCCAAGGAAGGTTGAGTTTTCTTTTGGCTTGCAAATAGAGTACCTATGACTCACTTTGATCCTGTCAAGAGTTGGTTTTAGACTACTGGGGTGCTCTGTTTCAGTTCTGCCCTTGCTTGTGGAGTGTAGTCCTTATTCCCAAGGTAAGGGGAAGAAGAACAAAAGAAGAGCTCCTCTTTCAATTGTGAAGGATATTTTCACTGATTGTAGAATTCAGTGTGAACCATTTTTTCTTTTCAGCATTTTAAAGATGCTGCTCCACTGTCTTCTGGCTTCCATTATTGTTAGTGAAAAGTCAGTTGTAATGCATATTCTTGCTCCTCTATATTTAATGTATCTTTTCCCTCTGGCTGCTTTAGAGATGTTTCTCCCCCTTTTTGATTTTAAACTGTTTGATCATGATGTATATAGGTGTGATATGCTTTTTTTTTTTTTTTTTTTTGCGGTACGCGGGCCTCTCACTGTTGTGGCCTCTCCCGTTGCAGAGCACAGGCTCCGGACGCGCAGGCTCAACGGCCATGGCTCACGGGCCCAGCCGCTCCGCGGCATGTGGGATCTTCCCGGACTGGGGCACGAACCCGTGTCCCCTGCATCGGCAGGCGGACTCTCAACCACTGTGCCACCAGGGAAGCCCTTGCTTTGTATTTATTTTGCTTGGCGTTTTCTGACCATCTTGGGTCTGTAAATTGATGTGTTCTATCATATTGGACAAATTTGGTGCAGTATATCTTCAAATATTTTTGTCACATTTTTCTCTCCTTTCTTTCTGGAACTTCACTTGCACATGTATTTAAACTGCTTGGTCTTGTCCTGCAGATATCTGATGTTACATTTCTTTAATTGTCAATATCTTTTCTTTCTGTTTTTCAGATTATATAACTTCTATCTTTAAGTTTATTGTCCCTTTCTCCTGCCAATTCCATTCCATTGTTATGCCCATTCAGTGAATTTTTCATTTCAGATATTGTACTTTTGGTTCTAGATTTTCATTTGTTTCTAATGGCTTTCATTTCTCCACTGAGATTCTCCATTAGTTGTTCATTGTGACCTTTAAATACTTGAACATAGTTATAAGAGTTATGCTAAAATTTATTTCCTGCTAGTTCCTCCAACTGAGCCTTCTCAAAGTCATTTTCTTTCGACTGCTTTCTCTTAAGTATGGATCACATTTTTTCTGGTTTTTCACTTGCCTATTAATTTTTTATTGTATGCTTGACATTGTAAATGATACAATGTTATCTTCCTTCAATGGGTGTTGGTTTTATCCTTGTAAATTCCCCTTGGCCTGTCTGATTTGTTTTTATTCTTTGTTACTGCATGTGATATGAGGAAACAAAATTTTGAATTTTGTTCTAAGACATTCTTTTTATCCTAAGGTATGACCCTTACAGGATGCCTTTCTGGCATCTCAAATGAATGCCTGAAGTGCTTAATAAGGTCTCTCTACCCCACTGAGCTGGAACTCCAACGTCTCTCAACGCTGCATGACATGCAGAAAGCAATTTCTGCTAGGCATTAGAGTCTTCTCATGGCTATATTCGGCCCAGCTCTTGACCAAGGACACATGGTGAATCACCATGTAGACTTTTGGGACCCTCTCTTTCACAGCTACCTATTTTCAGATATTCTACCCTGCCAATTTCAGCTGCTTCAACAGCCCAGACCTCTACTCCCTCTATCCTTAACTAAGACTACTGCTCTGTTTCCACTTTCTTGCACCCCCAAAAAAGTGTCCTTCAGCAGAAAACTCAGGACAGTTATGGGATAGTTGTGGAGCACACCTCAGGTGTTTTCCTTCTGTCAAAGATCATAGCTGTGTGCTGTCTATTACCCAATGCCTGAAAAGATTTGCCTTATCATTTTGTCCAGTCTTATATTTTTTTTCAGTAGGAGAACAAGTCACGTACCTATTACTTTCTCATGGCTGGAAGCAAGTCTTTGGTGCACATTAATTTAAATGCACACTGAGATTTAAATCATTGATATTAGAACTTTTCATAAAATCAATTTTTTTTTTTTTTTTTTGTAGTATGCGGGCCTGTCATTGTTGTGGCCTCTCCTGTTGCAGAGCACAGGCTCCGGACGCGCAGGCTCAGCGGCCATGGCTCACGGGCCTAGCTGCTCTGCGGCATGTGGGATCTTTCCAGACCGGGGCACGAACCCGTGTCCCCTGCATCGGCAGGCAGACTCTCAACCACTGTGCCACCATGGAAGCCCTCATAAAATCAATTTTTGACAAAGATTAGCTAAGAGTGTGCTTAATAAAAATTTTAGGAGTGACTAAAGGGGAAAGCGGTTAATGCCTTTAAGGGCATTGAAAACACACTTCAAATTTCAAACTTAATCTATATTATTATGTATATGATGCTCTTAGTTGGATAGACTTAGCAAGTAAAAAAGTTTTAATGATATATATTGTTTTTATTTGATATATTACCTCTGTTGTTATATATATGGTACTACTAGATTTAGAAAGTTATATATATATATATATTTTTTCTTTCCCATTGTTGACCTTTTGTTAATACACAATGTTCTTTCTTAAGGTCATTGATTCTAAGTTGGAAATACTAGACCTTTGAATCACTGGTTAGTGAGTAGCTAAATTAAGAGTCACTGCGTTAGGAAGAAACCAGTTCAGACTGAAACACATATGACTATTTGGTTGAAGAAGTAACTGTCCATTTTTAAAGGGTGGAGATGGTTTGGTAGTAAATTAGTTCTCTCTCTGCCCTGGGAGATTAGACAAACAATGGATCTAACTAAGAAAATAGACTGACTCATTTGGCTACAATGCTATACTAAAGTTACAAGCAAACTAACATTAATATCCAGAAAGAGAATTGGGTTCCGTATACTGTAAATGAATTTTACAGTCAATTCAATGAGAATTCTCGCTGAAGAAACCAAAAATCAGATATTGAATTCATAGATCTAAAGGCACTCTGAACCCTGTCTTTCCTAATTCATCATCTGCTATAGCAAGGCTATAGTCATGTGCAATTTACTTAAATATTTATCAACTCTTCCTTAGGATGGTAGTTTTTATTGGAGAAGCAAGGTTTGTAATAACTTTCTTTCCTCTTAATTTTCTTGAGCATTTCCCAACTTCTTCTAGTAGTGAACACTCTATCTTCAAAGTGCACAGGTACAGATGAGGAGGAAGAAAAGTCAGACTTGTTGGGCAGGAAGCGAAGTTGTACAGGGCTAATAGTAGGTCATAAGTGAATAGGGGTGGAGAATGTGAGAGAAATGGAATCACAGATCTGGAAGGGACAAGTCACGTGGTCCAGACTGCCTCTAGACAGGTCGGGAAGGAGTGTTTGGGTGGACCTTTTTCACATCTGGATTTAGTTTCTCTTGAACTTTTTCAGCAGTTGCCATTCACCAAGGCTGATTTCTTCTCTGCAAGTCATGAGGTACTTCTCCTGCCCCAGGATAAAGCCCTTTGGAGTGGATTTAATTAGTTTTGGGGATGGTCCTGTTCTTATTCCAGGAGGTCTGTTTCAGGTTTAGGTCATTCCATTGGCCTCATCAACAACTGAAGGGCAGATCTCCTGGCCACTCAATAATTCCCTGGGCGGAGAGGAAAGGCCTCTAAGCTGATAGTCATACTCCATGTATTTCTAACTCCCCTCAGCTGGAAGAACATGATGTGCTGAGGTGGGTGGAGCTTTGAGTTGAGCTTTTTAGGTAGTTTCAGGTCTCACTGTCCATGAGAGAAGCATACAGCTGCCTACCTTTCCCAACATACACATCCACATCCCTACATTATTCACTGGTAGAAGTGGAGAGACTGTGGACGAAGGAGGATGGAAGTGAATTTTAACTTATTCTTCTGCTTCACCCAGGGAAGAGGTTTATGAGCATAAGCACAGAGGTTAATGAGATATTTCTTGCTCTTTGATGCCCATCACATCACTCGCCCCGTCTCCCCCAACCTCCTATCCCCCAACACACACACACACACACACACACACACACACACACACACACACACACACGAGCTTGTGCACGCACTGTGAGCAGAAATACAACCCCCACCTCCCCTGCCCCTCCCTCCCTCCCGGCACAGACCGATCAGAACTTCCCCTGGGTCGCGGCCCAGCGATATGGAGCGGCCCTGGCGCGGAGCCCTGCTCTTCCCGAGTCGTGGGTGGCGCGGTACTTGTTTCCCTCCCCTCCCTTTCCGGACCCAAACGGGGATGTATCTGGGTCAGCCTGGGAGGGGCCGGACCTGCCAGGGACCAGCGGGGGAAGGGGGGGAAGGGGGTGGCGATGACAGCATTTTTCAGGTTTTTGGCATTTCTGAGATTCGCCCCGTCCAGCTTCTCACCGCGCTCACGCCTAGCGAGGGCTGATGCTCCGGCCAGTCTCGGCTCTAGGAGGGGGTGGGGGGAGAGCCGGTCTTTCCTATCTGGACGGCCACCCCTTCACGCCCTGCGAACAATGCAGCGCCCACCCCACCCCCAACACGCACACACATTCCCCATTCCCCAAGGCACGCTCCGCGGGCGGGCGGCGGGTTCCTCCGCCCCGGGAAAAGAGCAATGGAACAGTTCACGGCCGCCGCGAGTTCCTGGTCTTCCTTCCTTTCCGGTGATAAACGGCGGGGCTACAAGCCAGTTGCTGCTCAAGATGCTCCACCCGCGGGCTCAAGCCTGTCTCTCTTGGCCCTGCGGGGGCCCAGATCAGGAGCGATAGTCCCTTGACCTCCGCAAGGAGCAAAAGCTGAGCGCCAGGGCGGCAAGAGGCGCGACCGGTGCTGGGGCGCAGACCCTCGGCGGGCTCCTGCTGCCTCAGTTCCTCGCTGCATGATCTTTTGCGCTCTACAGCGCCGTGGAGGAGCTGGGTGTGCGTAAACACCGCATCTTCCCCAGACGTTTTGGCCGAGGACGCCTGGGTGAGGTCCGGAGGGTCAGGGACTTTCCCGTTTCCCCTCCCTTGGAGCTCTCTATATAAGCCCAGCACCGAGGAATCAAGGCCACAGGTCTTCACTTCCCTGAGGCCTGAACCCTCCCTCTCCAACCTTGCCCTGCTTAGCTCCAGATTTACGAGGGCTTGCTCTTCCTTTCGGTATTAGGAAGAGAAGCGGAGGGATGAGTTGAAAATCATCTCTGGATTCTTGCCTCCTGTACACAGCTGTATCCCTATCCTCGGCCCTCCTTTCCCCACATTGCCCGCTCGGGGACTTATGTTTGCCGGAGGGTAGCCTCGCCTATCCGGAGCGCTCGGTCCTGTGGCGGGGCACCCACTGATGCTCTTTGGCCCGGAGCTTCCCGAAAGGTGCCTGCCTCCGCGGGTGCTCGAGGCCACGCAGAGGTGCTTCTCCCTCCCCGCATCACCTCACCCACAGACCTCTCTTGCCATCATTTCACCCACCCTTATATAAAACCGCGCGACCCACCCCCCCGCCATCCTACCCGGCGCAGCGCCCCCTCCCTTGGCTGCGCCTGGGCGGGCGGGCGGGGAGCTGAAGGGACCGGGGCGCGCGGGAGGCGCGCAGAGCTCTCCGGCAGCCCGCGCTCGCCGCGCCTGGGGAATTGGCTGTGGGCGAGGCGGCCCCGGCTGGCCTTTATCGCTCGCCCCGCTGGTCGCTTGAAACTTTATCAGCGAGTCTCGCCACTCGCCGCAGACGCGAGCGGGGGGCGGGGGCGCGGCAAGGCGCCGGCGGCCGTGACGAGGCGCCCCCGGCGCTGAGCGCTTCTGCTCCGGGCACGCATGGCGCCCGCACACGGAGTCTGACCTGATGCGGACGCAAGGGGGTTAATATGAACGCCTGTCTCGGTGGAATCTGGCTCTGGCTCCCTCTGCTCTTGACCTGGCTCAGCCCTGAGGTCAGCTCTTCATGGTGGTAAGTGCACGCGCACGGGCGCCGGGGTATTTTGGGGATGGGAGTGGAGCCCGCAGGGGCCACATAGACGCTTCCCGGCGGCGCTTCCCCGCGGCCGCGGCAGTCACGGCTTCCGACCCGAACCCAAGCTGCTGCCCTCTCCTATTGCCCCTTCGATTCTCCTCGGAAGCTCATTCCAGCTTCGACAACTTCAACACCCCCCCGCGCCCCCCCATTCCCCCTCAACTGAGAGCTCGGATGTTCGGTGTATTTGGATCCAGCTGAGCGACAGCAAAATCGGGATCTTTGAGACAAGCGCTAGCCGGGTCTCTAGCTCTACTAGCACAGACGGGTGTGCGCGCGCGCGCTCGTGTATGTGTGTGTGTGTGTGTGTGTGTGTGTGTGTGTGTGTGTGTGGGTGGGTGCGTGGGTGAACTTACCTCC
Organism: Orcinus orca; assembly: GCF_937001465.1. Lineage (NCBI taxonomy): Eukaryota > Metazoa > Chordata > Mammalia > Artiodactyla > Delphinidae > Orcinus > Orcinus orca. The sequence goes on from NC_064567.1 coordinate 32,206,731, forward strand.
AAAACTACTATCATCCCCCCATGCTGCCCTCCCCCAAAAAAACCCTCAAGATAAAAACCGACGGGGCAATTCAGGCGGGCAAGAGTGGTAGAACCCGAAGCGTGTGATTTTGCCTTCTTTCCCGTCCTTCCACATTCCTAGTGCTTCACCCCAGTGGGGCGGAAGAACATTTGCTGCCTCCAGGTAGAGACTACCGCCTTAATGCGAAGCTCCAGAGGCCGGGAGCTCTAAGATGTCAGTTCGAAACCACAGTCACCCCAAAGAGTAAATTTGCTGCTGTCCTTTATACGTGGATCTTCGATTTATTCTGCATAGTGAAGGAACGTTGAAACGTAACAGGTCTTAGCATCCTTAAAAGTTCCAAAGGGAGAGGCTCTCCCCACCCAGAAACTCATCTCCATCTCCTTCATCTTGAGAAGAGATAGAGTTGAGAGCTCTTTAGCGTTCTTGCACCTAAAAACTTCCGAACTGATACTTAAAACACTGATTCTGAAAGACCTGTTATCTGTTATGATGTGCTGTTTTTTAAAAGAATCTGGCAAAAGTAAGGCGTCGCAGCCAAATGAGAGACTGGAGCAGGGAACTTTAGGAAGACACGCGCTCTTCAAAGGAGCAAAGCAAAGAAAGCATGGATGGGAAGAGGGGTTCAATTCCTTCCTAAGCCACTTTGAACAGAAAGGCGTTTAGCCTTGACATTACTGACACAGGATCAAAGACTGATTTATCAGAGTGACCGTTTTTCAATAAAATGACTATTTCTGTCTCCATGGGTGTATAAACATTATTTATTGCCCAGGCTTTTTGTCACATTGTCTCTCAGCTGTCACTTAAATATATTTTGGGGGAGTCACAGCTGTAATGATTTTATGATCATATAAAATAATGAAAATACAAGAAAAAGACATTCTCCTTGTTTGATCGCTTCAAAAGACACCTATGGCAGCTTGGGTTATATAAAAGGTACCTTTCTAAACATTTCACAACTAATAGAGAACATCTGGGTAGAGATGATGATGTAATTTTTTGTTAAAGTTTCTTCTCAAAAGTACTTTATGGAGCTATAACACTGTTTGATTCTTCCAAACATTTAGTGTCCTTAATAACAATAGAAAGATTTTTTTCTGAAGGTTCTCTATAAAAGCCAGAAAGAGCTGGAAAATGGAAATATTTAACAGATTCTTTAGTAGGAAAAGAAAGGCATGCCTGTGCAGAGAGGATAACATCAGATACTGGCAGGTGTTGATTAGACAGATACAGACAGTTCAAGACACTTAAACATTAGATCAAATAAATGGCAGTGAGGAGCTTCTAAAGGTCGGCTTCCTCCAAAGCCAAGTCCAGACACATTGTGTACTGAGATCAGAGTCTTCTTGGAAGAAGTCTTCCAAAAACATGTTGCCCCTTCCCGCCTCAACCCATTCCCCAACTGCAGACCTTGCCTCTCCCACCCTGCCCAGAGCATCATCTGGTGGCCTCGGCTTCACATCCAAGAAACAGTCAGCACTCCGTTTTGGGGTGGCTTCTACCAGACCACTCACCATGCCTGCTGTGCTGCTTCTCCAGTGAACTAAAGTTAAATAACCTTTGCCTTCTAATATCCCCCAAAGGATAGGAATTCATATTTGAAATGCTGCTTTGAACTCTTCCCTCTCCCGGGAAACACCACGTGAGGCCTCGCTGTTCTGTGCTCTCCCCCGTGTTGGTCCTTCCCAGGTACATGAGAGCTACAGGTGGCTCCTCCAGGGTGATGTGTGACAATGTGCCAGGCCTGGTGAGCCGCCAGCGGCAGCTGTGCCACCGACACCCGGACGTGATGCGTGCCATCGGCCTGGGCGTGGCCGAGTGGACGGCAGAGTGCCAGCACCAGTTCCGCCAGCACCGCTGGAACTGCAACACCCTGGACAGGGATCACAGCCTCTTCGGCAGGGTCCTGCTTCGAAGTAAGTCTCCCGCCTTCACGCAGCTCATGGGCTCTACCCTCATATACACACACCCTTATTTGGTCTTCAAAGTCCCTGCTCATCTTGTCTTGCATGCTATGCAGTCAGAAGCTTGTTCTTTTGGGTGCCATTTGTCCCGTTTTACAGACAAGGACTCGAGAAATCAAGAAACTTGTCTGTCTCAAGTTTGGGAGGAGGATGTAGTACCCCAGGCTGGTGTCTTTTTTATTCTTGGCTCTGTCCATCCACGTCAAGTCACAACCCTGCCTGTCCCTCCAGGTTCAGATTTTGTCTCTAGAAGAAAGGACGCAGCAGCCACAGAGCGCTTTTGACTTTTTAACTCTTCTTTCTGGGACTTGAAACTTCCAGAAGGAAATGAGCAGAAGATTGGGATAGAACGCCCAAATCTTTTATTGGCCATAGATGGTCATTATTACAATAACAAGTCAGTGTTATTAAGAAGCAGAGACAAATCTCTGCTCAACACCTCTGACCTCCCATTTGGCTACTCGGCTTTGGGTCACTCTGTTTCTAAATTAAGCATTTTTTTCAGTAAACTGTAAATTCTGTAAGGCAGGAACTCATCTGCTTTCCCTGCACCTTACTTGGTACCTTGTGTGTTGTAGGCATCACTCATTCATTGAATGGTTGAATGAATGGATGGATGAACTTGTAGTGAGTGCCTATTCTCCAGGTACATTTTAAGCAGAAGGATATTTATGGAGGGTAGGGGTGGGAACCATGAATACACAGAGGTAGACCTTGGATATATTGCAGGTTTGGTTCCAGATCACCACAATAAAGCAAGTCACACGAATTTTTTTGGTTTCCCAATGCATATAAAAGTTATGTTTATACTACGCTGTAGTCTATTAACTGTTGAAAAAACAATGTACATACCTTAATTTTAAAATACTTTATTGCTAAAAAATGGTAACCAGCATTTGACAATGCAGGTTGCCACAAAGCTTCAGTTTGTAAAAAACAATATCTGTGAAGCGCAATAAAGTGCAATAAAATGGGGTACGCCTGTGGTTTCTTCCTTTCTTTTTTTTAGAAAGCACATTGAACATTATCTAACTACGTAATAAACTTCTTAAAAGTTCTGAATGTGGAAAGTAGCTTACTAACTTGTACACAATCAGAGAAAATTCACTGAAAATCAGATCTTATTTTCAAAACATCCCCATCCCTTAACCTGGTCTTAGCAGCATTCTCCAAGAAGTAGCACATCCCATTTGCTACTGGGAAATCTTACTGAAAACACAACAGTTTATGTGCGAACCCCAGAAACAGGAAACTTTCCACTTGTTTTTGCCCACCTCCCCCTCCCAATCCTAAGAAAATCATTCGGGCTGTGCACTTGGTAATGCTTAACGGAGCGTGTTTCTATCAGGTAATCATCACAGCCCTAGGGTTTTATGAGGCCAAATGCATAACTGAATGTCTCTAAAATCCCCCAAGGGCGTAGTACTCTCACTCTTAGTGTACCCCTAAAGTTAATTTACTGTGATATTCTGCAATTTTATTCTCTGGTTTAAGACTATTCTTCCGCATTCCTTTTGGAGTTTTGATATGACATCACAACATTTTTGAAAGGATAATAATAAATTTCAGCTACGTGGAATTTTAAGACTTCACCTAGATTAACTCACCAGTGAATCAATTAAAGTGCTGGACCTTATCAAAGAGAGTTTGCAAATATCTGGCACAATAAATCTTTGCATATATTAGGTACAGGCTCTTGGTGTTAAAGATGTATCAGGATTTTTCCTTTTCAAAGGTCTCAACCATTTTCCAATGATTACAAATTAAGTGTACTTCTCATTTATAAAATGATCACCTATAGAGTCTGTCTATGAAAATCCATTAAGATGTCTCCATATTGAAAAAAAAAAAAAAACCTTTCCATAACAAGTCAAAGGAAGCAAGTTTGACACTGATTCTAGAGAGTGTATATGCCAAAGCTGGAGGTTCATTCAACTTAATCTTGGCAATGTTTGTTTCTTCAGAGCTGTAGAATGGCTGAGAGGGAAAAGGTTATAAATAGAGAAAGCAGAACAAGTTTGACTTAGGCTAAGCCTTCAGGTAAATTAGAGATTATAACTGTACTCCCTTCAGATTTCTTTCAGATGAAGCTGAACGCTTTGCCAAAGTACTCAAAACTTAAAACACTCATGCTACACAGTTTCTTTCCAATCTTCACAGAAGGCCAGATTTCTTCCTGGACATTTACGTAAACTCCTGTGACTGTCAGTGATGATTTTGTGTTGGTTATGGGAAGGCTGAATTTGGCCTAAGGTAGCTTATCCTGGAAATAATCACGAAATTCCAATGAAGCTATCCAAAGAGTTTTACAATTAATTGCTTGGAGGGAAATTCACATCTTAGAGTTGTAAAGAACTCCTCCTTCGGAAACCTAAATGTCCTCATAGATAAATAGGAAAGCCAAAGGGCAGTACCACATATAAGGAGAACATAAAAGTTACTAACATATCCTGTGGTCATAGAGAAATGGAGAACATCTGCCTCTTTTGCTTCAGAGACCAAGAGTAAGGCAGACCGATTTTTAGGAACTTTCGTAATTTGCTCATTCAAACGACTATCACCAGACACGGGCAGAGAAATGTAAAGACAGAACTAGTAAACTCAAAAATAATCCTGCAAGAATTTGCATATACTTTCAGAATTCTAGAATAAGCCTAAACAAAAAGGTGATTAGGTTTCATCCTTGTTAAAAAAAAAGGCAAGCATTTAAAAAAAAAAAGAGTTGAACAACGCATAACCTTCCAGAAAGCCTAGCTTCTAGTGTTCTGCCTTCCCAGCTGCCTGTCCCACCCTATACACTTAGTAAACATGGCCTGACTTATCTCAAACCAAAAATTAGAGAAACTTCAATAGTAACACATCAGGAAGTCTAAATATCACCATTTAGATTTGGATTTTGTTTCATATTGCAATGGCTTTAGAAAGAATCAGTTTTTCTAAGAAGAGGCCCGAGATCAAAATTTGTTTTGTTACAAAGCCAACTCTTGAAATGTGCTACTATTTTGCACATAGCATTTTAGTGATTCATCTAAGACACTTAACTGAAAACATCTTAAGGCCGTATCTACATGATATACCAAAACATCTGGAGGTAAAATGAAAAGATATTCCATGTGCTAATTTTTTATTTAAATAAATAAATAAATATCTAGCTATTTAGTAATGCGTTTGAATAATAAATGACAAATATTTAGAAAGGTGATGGCTTTGCTTTGGAAATTATTTCTGAAATGTAGCAGATTTTTAAGTGATTTTTTTTTTTTTTTCCTTCAGCCAACAAGTCAATGTAGTTGTTTGCAAGTTAGGCCGGGATGCATTCTGTGCCTAGACAATTTATTCCTCTACTAACCTTCAAAATACTGTCTGGTCACTGACATTCTATCATCTGCATCTTCCATAGCTTTCCTCTAAAAGATCACCTCATAAAGTTTCTCTTCTTTCTCCTTAAGAAATAAGACTAGTGCAAAATCTATTATGCATTCAGGAATTTTCCCCCATATGATATCTCTAAATGTGGGGACTGAACTCCAAATCCAAAACCAGGCTTTAGCAGATCAATGGGATGACTATGGACAAGGTATTTTCCTACATGGTAAAATGGGTAAACTAAAAATTTTATTTATCTGAAAGCCACTAGCAGAGATTAAGCCACATTTGCATCTGTTAGTCACCATCTTTTACAAAACATATCAATTCCTCTTAGAAAATCATCTGTGATCCTTATAACATAATCTGGAATTCTAAAACAGCTCCCACAACCGTCACATCTCTCTCTGGAGAGCACTACCTGCTACCTCTGGCAAATATTCATATAACTGATTTTACCTAACTTCGAGGCATGATTGATTCTTTTTTTTTGGATGGTTAGAGGTTTCGGGGAAGATATTTTTCGAAGGCTGAGGCAAGTGCCATTTAATATGGTATAGATACATTTTCCTGATTTTTAATAATGAGACTAGCAGAGCAGATATTGCAAGGGATGTATAATAAATTTTAGCACTGAATGACAAACGGAAACAAGCAGGGCTTTGACGCGAAAAGGTGGTTTGTTCTCCCAGCTGTGTGGTTCAAAAAGTCACACTCGTCTTGACATAGTGAATCACCAAATGGCTCTCCATTTGCTGCCTTGCACTGGCATTAGCTTGTTCGGCTTCTATTTTGATGGTGAATATATTTGCTGCAGCAACCATTAGTAAAAAGCCATGCTAATAACAGTGAAATACAGCTCCACTTGAAAAATGAGGTGCACACAGACCCTTAAGAGCCTTATATCTGTCACTATACCACAACACCGTGTTATGAGTTACTACAGATTATTAAAATAATTTAATGTTGTTATCGCACTGAAATATGTACCCTTCAGCCTGGAAGTGAACGTAGCCTGTGCTCTAATAAAGAACAATTCTAAGAAAGGACCCCAAAGGGTTCTTGCCCAGGTCTAATTATAGGCGGTAAATTTGTTTCCTTCCAGAAAAAAACCAAAGAAAAGCTTTTCGCTGTCTTTTCCCCAATACCAGTGATTAGTGCAGGTGTTCCAGAAGAAAGTAAATTCACCTTAATAGTTAGACGTCGTATGTAACTCAAGGATATTGCATAGTGCCTTCAATAATCCCGCCGTTACTTGTGAAAGCTGATGCCAAGCCGAAGCTCTCCAGGGTTAACCAGAGGTGCTGGTTACTGCTGTGAACTGTCTTCCCACCTCAACCCCTAGATTACTTCGAATTCAGCATCTCAGTAGCAATCATTTACACACATACAAGTGTCCTCAATAATGCCTGGAGGTCTGGAAGGTTTTTCCAGGGAGAGCTGTAGTAGCACGAATACCCAGAAATGTTACGGAATGATAGAATTGTAGAATTCAGACTGTATGCTGCAGAGGAGGAAACCAAGGTCTAGAGATGTCCTGCTCCTCTCTTCTGGGACATGTGGGATTCTAGGTTAAAGCAAGAACGTGTATGAGACTAATATGAAGCCAGGAACTGGGCAGGGCAGGCTTTTGCTGCATTTTCGTTTATACTCTATTTACTTTAAGGATAGTTGTCCTACAGTTATCCAAATTGATAGAAGCTTGTATTAAGTGCGACAATGCATATTCAAGAGCCAGCCTTGGCTCTAGGAAAGAATTCTTCGAGGATACTTTGTCTAGTGGCAAAGTATGTCAGAGGCAGAACAAGTATTAAACAGCCATCGTGTAAAAGTTACTCAGAACGAACAATGCCAGACTACTTTTAAGAAAAGCATTTTTGTTACAGGTAGCCGGGAATCTGCCTTTGTTTACGCCATCTCCTCAGCTGGAGTTGTATTTGCCATCACCAGGGCCTGTAGCCAAGGAGAATTAAAATCCTGTTCCTGTGACCCAAAGAAGAAGGGAACCGCCAAGGACAGCAAGGGCACTTTCGACTGGGGTGGCTGCAGTGATAACATTGACTATGGGATCAAGTTTGCCCGAGCCTTTGTGGACGCCAAGGAAAGGAAAGGAAAGGATGCCAGAGCCCTGATGAATCTTCACAACAACAGAGCCGGCAGGAAGGTATGGACTGCAACAGTGCTCGTTTTGTAGACTGCATGGCCTTATAAATCACTTAAGGCAAGCTTATCTTAAGCCTTCCTAGAGTGCTAAAATGCTATCATCACAACTTCCCACTGTCCCCCAGCCCAGAGCTGTTTGTTCTAAAGAATACCACCAGCTGGGTTGAAATATCCCCACCTGCCCTCTACCTTCCCTCCCACAGCTAGGCTCAAGGAGTCCACCCACTGCTTTTGGCATTGGGTACAGTCAGGTGCCTATGGTCTCTCTGGATACTGTGTCATCTAGTCAGAAGATAGCATCTGTGGTTGAGGATAGGGCTGCATCCCACATACCAGTAGGACACTGAATGCTTGTATCTAAGGGGTATCAAGTCCCAGAACATCTTCTCTCAAACTTATCATGAAAGCAACTCACCAGGCATGGCCTGTTGGCTTCTTCTAGATTCAGGGAAGCTCTTTTCAGAACCAGAAGCTGCTTTCACTCTTAAAAGCCCCACCTTGGGCTTTTATGGGGTTTCTGGTACTGGATGAGTAAGTGGACTAGGGGAAAACGTGCCCCAAAGAGGCACACTGGCCCCTTAACCTCTAGTCCTGACTGAGCTCTTGGGCTGTGGGTACCTAGTCAATATTCATTCCCTAACTCCCATTTGTTAGATGAGGAAAATAGACCCTCCTGTGCTCAAGGTCACATGGAGAATCAGAAGAAAAGCCAGGACTAGAATTCAGGTTTCAACTCCCAGCCCCGGGGTGGTTTGGCCTAGGATTAAACCATTTCAATGCCAGTGTTCAGATCCACTGATGAGCCATGTCTTTGGGCATGGTGGCTTGACCGGAATAACTAGAGAATCTGAATAGAGAGAGAATAGAGAATAGAGAATCTTGAACCAGAATAACTAGAGAATCTGCTGCACATTAGGCCTTTGTGTAAGAAGCATAAACTGGTTGGCTAATCAAACATTCAGTCAGTACCATTCTAAAATAATCTAACTGCCAATGAGAAGAGATAACTATAATTTGTCTTTTATCAACACAAAATAAATATGTGCTTGACATTAATATATAAAGAAAGATCAGCATAAAATTGAAAAGTCCCCAGGGGGGCTTTAATAGGAAAAAAGAATAGAAAAGAATGCAGATCTGTTTGGATGAAAACCCTTTTACTAGGCTCACAGAGGGAACAGATCTCATTTAAAGGAATTTGGAAGGAAAGAAGTCTTGCTTAGCACATGGAATAAGATGAGTGTGACCTGAGCAGTTTACAAATAGTACCTTTCTTGAACTTGGAAAATCAACATTCCTAATTTTCACAAATTTATGAACTTATAGTGACTACTGCCAAGAATATAGACTACGGTTGTGCAATCCTACAACTGTGGTAATTACTGTTTGTGCAATGGTTTAGATAAGGAAAAATTTACATTGACCTTTGTTTTGACATTGATACCATATGTATAGGTTATAAAGTGTGGTGTCTTTGATAGGAGAATGCTGCTTAATTATTCAAGCACAGTATATAGTTGGATCTCCCAGACTCTTTGTACGGATAAGAGCATATGGTCATACACTGCATCCAAAATAACGTTGACTCATCAAAATAAATGTTAATTTTGCTTAATAGATCATTAGATATTGAATGTTTCTACTCTTCAAGACAATAGATCTTAGCTATTATATTGTAGGCTCTGAATAAACATGATTTTTAACGTAAATTACATGATTCCTCACTGTGTAGAGGTGAACAGCTGTCAGGCCTCAGATATTCTCCTGCCTACTCTGCAAAACTTAGGAGGCTACTTTTGATTGGAATAAAAGTGCACACACTGACTTTTTAAAATGTGGCTTTAATTAATGGTGGGTGGGCAGACTTTTTCAAGGAGATGCATGATGTCAGTGAATATGAACTTTAATGAGAGTAAATGTATTGAGATAAACATGCGTCTCTAATTCTCTTCTTGCGGTCATTAGACCCCCAGTCTCTACTCCCCCTTCGTACCAGCAGAAGGTCTGTGGAATCAAAATGAGAACAGGCTGGGCTCGAGTCTGAAGGCAGCCCTTCCGAGCTACGCCTCCGACTGGCCTAGCTCTAGAAAACCCCAGCCTCCAAGGCCGAGAGCCACATCAGTTCATTTTATTTTTCTTCTTTGTGCTTTTCAGTATTTCCCAAATTGTCCACTACGAACATCTTCTACTTTTTAAAATGGGGGGATGGGGTGGGGTGGGGAGCAAGGGGCAGGACCAATACATTTGAAAAGAAAAGCCATATATTCCAAGATTGTTCTGCTTAGCCAACACTACACATCAGAATTCAACACTGCCATTCACAACAGGCCTTAACTTTCCCCTAATATTTGAGCAGTTTAATTCTTTTATTATAGCAGCTGGTTAGAGCACCCTCATGTGTCTCTGTACTGTAATATCATTTTAGATCTTCTATGCTGTTATATCACTTTATTTTAATCACAGCTTCAACAGAATTTGTAATGACGCTTCTTTCCTTCATGTTTTCTTGGAACTCATCTTAAGTCTAGTTTTCTGCCTCCAGATAGGACTGTTAATAAGTCTCGAAAAGATAAATCTACCTTGTTCAAAACAAACATTTTATTGAAAAAGACAGTCCATAGCTTCTCTTAGCAGTTCTTTTTAGATCTAAAGAAGCCATGTTATGAAAACTTCTAAATTATATTTTCAGATAGGTTAAGGTAAATTTCAGGTGAAAGTTACTTGGTTGATAGTCACCATTTGCTTCCTTTCAGGATCTTGAAAACAGCTTTAAATTAGTCCACTCTTTCTACATGAAATGATCACAACTTCTTTTACCTTTCCTAAAAGAATCTATCTCAAAATATTCCATGTACCCAATCAAATACTGCCCTTCAATCAAGACATTTCCATAATAAGAATAAGAGGAATTCCATAAAAATACTTTTCCCAAAAGTATTTCTTACCATAGTGAAGATGGAACAAGGGATGTGAAGCGAGACCTACCTTCGTTTCAACCCTGCAATACCAGTGGCTTAGATCGCTGAATTCAGGCTCTTTCAGATGTAAAGGGGGTTACGTAGTGCTATGGAAAGACAAGGGTAAAGTGAATAGCACAGAACCTGGCAAGTAGTAGGTGCTCAGTAAAAGCTAGTCCCCCCTTCCCCCTTTAGTGACGTGAAGGTTATCTGTAACTCAGGGTACAGAATCAGGCACAAATCCAGTTTGAACTAGTACGTAGGATTCAATCTGATCTCTCCACATACCCATAGACTCATCTTCGGTACAGTCTAACATACTAAGAAAAAATAGGCATACGGCATTAGCTTAATGTACAAAAGACCATCAAAATCCTTTGTAATTTGATCTTCTAAAAAACCCCTATTGGAATAAAAACAGTATTAGTATTTCTATTTTTCAGATGACGAAACTGGGCCTCAGAGGGATCAAGTGACTAACGCATAGGGTCATACAGTCGTGAAGTGCTGGGCTTGGGGGCTCAAACCCATTGCTTTCATCTTTTTGTCCTTATCTACCTTTCCATGTTGTCTCTGTTGAGAATTTCTGAGAAAGATAAACACACAGCATTTCTGTACTGAAAGAAACAAAACAAAAACAGCAGCAGCAGCAAGCAGTCCTTGGAAGGTAGTTTACTGGGGACACTTTTTTCCTCTTTGTGTGTGTCTTTAATTTTACAAGTTTCCTAAACTGAATATGTATTATTTCTTAATAAAAGGGAAAACCTTGTTTAAATACCAAAAACATAACTTCTAGTCACCATGAACATGCCCAAAGCTTATTTGGTGGATTTCCAAAATTTCAACTCAAGGCACTGCAAGCTCTAGAGCACTGTTCCTATGTGCTACTGGACTAAATTTGGGAAAAGCACTGTTTCTGGTACTGTCATATGTAGAAAAGAATAAGACAAAATCCTGACCACAAGAAACTTTTTTTTTTTTTTTTTTTTTTTTTTTTTGCGGTACGCAGGTCTCTCACTGTTGTGGCCTCTCCCGCTGCGGAGCACAGGCTCCAGATGCGCAGGCTCAGCGGCCATGGCTCACGGGCCTAGCCACTCCGCGGCATGTGGGATCTTCCGGGACCAGGGCACGAACCCGTGTCCCCTGCATCGGCAGGCGGACTCTCAACCACTGCGCCCCCAGGGAAGCCCAAGAAACTAAATTTTAATCAGGGAGACAAGTGAAATACAATTGCAAGGCAAGCTCTATGCTAGATGGTATAATAGAAAAATCACCCAAAGGGCCAGTTAGTTGAGGAGAGAAAGGTTGTGTCATAAAAGAGCTGGGTGTTGAAGCTGGAGATAAAGGTTTCCTATGGCTGAGATAGGGAAAATGCTTTCCAGGATGAAGGGACTCCAGACAAAGAAAGATATGAGAGTAGAAAGAACATCAAAGTTGAAGAATGACAAGGGTACTAGGGTAGAGCTCATGACTGAGAATTAATAGGGGCTGAGGCTGCAAATTTGAGTCTTGGCCAGATCTGGAGAGCCTCAAATGCCATGCTGAGATATTTGGGTGCTGCTGTGAAGCAATGGGAAGGTATTGAACAATGCAGGAGATGTTAAATACTTAAGTCCCAGTTTTATGTACTGTTAATTTCTCTAGAGTCCACTTTAAAAGAATGACAGATTTCAAAGTTCAAATCTTCTGTAATAGGTTTGAATGAATGACTTTAAAAAATAGACTCACTAGGAAACTTATGAGAAATTTCTACCTCCCTGAATTTTATTTTCAGCCTTACCTATACATATAAGGACTGATACAGACAGTAAGCTTCCTGATGGATAGTAATAAAAAATTAGCATATGGCAACTGTGTTGCTATTTATATTTTTAACATAGTGTTTACATTGTTATTGGCTCATTAGGGGTTCTTAGCTATTGACATCATGTTGACGGAGGCAACATGGAGGCTCAGGCTCTGGACACTGGTTCTAATACTTGAGCATGACCTTGGACAAGTTACCTAACAAGGATTGCTACAGAAAATAAAATATATACACATAAGCACCAGGTTTTAAGCAAGCCTAGGAGGTAGGTATCATTACTATCCATATTTTCCATATGAAGAGACTAAAGTCTATATAATAGGGTGGCCGGAATTAGGAAACAAGTTGAATTTATTTCCTAGCTGAAATTCAAACTTAACTTAGCCTCCTGTATTTTATATTTATATATATTTAGATATCCTGTATTTTTTTTTTTTTTTTTTTTTGCACGGTACGCGGGCCTCTCACTGTTGTGGCCTCTCCCGCTGCGGAGCACAGGCTCCGGACGCGCAGGCTCAGCGGCCACGGCTCACGGGCCCAGCCGCTCCGCGGCATGTGGGATCTTCCCAGACCGGGGCACGAACCTGTGTCCCCTACATCGGCAGGCGGACTCTCAACCACTGCGCCACCAGGGAAGCCCATCCTGTATTTTATATGTGAGAAGTTAGGAGGGCAAAGGATCCAGAGTTTCTAGTTCTGTGCTCTGCCCAATCCAGCACCCCTCAAGGTCAGTGCTGTGGAGCGCCGGGCCTGCCCCTGAGCTCGGCCCACTGAGGCGCCAGCACAAAGCAGATACTTCCAAGTTCTGACTACAGGAAATACCTCCGAAGTCAACACAAATGGACATTGTACAAGATGTAAGCATAGCCTTACAGGCAAGTAAATCTTGGGCCTAATAAAGACTTCCAAGAATAGACCCTATGATGCCATTTAAGATAAATAATACATAATGGGTCTGAACCAAGGGAACTGGGTGTGATGAAAAAGAAATCACTCTCGAAAAGTAAGGAATATCAACAGAAAAGAAAGTGATAAAACTGAACTGAATTACAGAGCCAGACTGCTTTAACCTCCTGTATATCCTCATCTTCCTTTCAATAATGTTGAGCATCTTTTCGAAGCACAACTTTCACTTAGTACAGATTTATGTTCTGACTGGCCTTCTCTGTTCATAAAATTAAACACATTCTGAAAAATTAGATCAGTTCTGCCAGCCTCACCTCTCTCTTGTTGGACCCAAAGATAGAATGTTTTTGATACTGTCAATCTTTTACCATGTATGAATCAAAAACTAACCAGAATTAAAGTCCCAAAGCAGAGAAAACTGTTAACAAAATTGTTACAGTTCCAGGTAAAGTTCTATTATTCATAGAAAATGTTTTTTTAGACTGGCCTCATTAGTCAATAAAAATTATTATATATATGGTTAGTCAACAGTAATGTTCTTGAATTCCACAAATAAGTTCCACACCTTATATTTCCTAGTTAAGCCCACCCACACTGTTTTTAAACAATAACAGTGCTCAAGAAATCACAATGTCTTATTTAAGTTAATAAATGATTGCATAAGCAAATCAACGGCACAGTTTGCTAATAAATATTCCTTATTTTCCTAGTTCCAGAGCATGTATGTTTGAAAGATATGTTGGTCTGGTTTTCAGTAACTCTTATTAGAGATGTGGACCTGTCAAAGGGATTTAATTGTTAATAAATGTACTTGGCTTTAAGCCAGCATCTGAAAATTAAATAATGTGTTTTTAATGTGTGTTTCCCTCAGGAAAACTGATATAGGACCAGAAATATGGTAGTTGCTTTGTGGCATACACCCAACTAAAAAGTGAAGTACTAACACTTCTTCAAATGCTCAAGTTAAACTAAACACTTTAGTTGAAACATAGCATATAAAGACCTAAAATAAATTCTAAGCAGGATTTCTAAAGCAAGGTCAATAGTTAAGTTTGCATAGATTTCACATGGTATAAGGTGGATTGCCCTTTTTCTGATAGGGAGAGAATCAGTATAGCAGGACACAGGGGTCATAAACTTAGCAAAATGCAGGTACTTACAAAAAAAATTCTCATGATCTGCAAAGAAGTCTTATAAAGACACCCTGGCATTGCTTGGGCTCCGTCTCCAAAAAGCCTGAGTTAAGAGACTAAAATTTCACTCTCCTTGGGAGAAGTTTGTCTTATTAAAACTGTCAAAATAATTCTTTGTGGACTAATTTGATGTGCAAACACTAAATGTAAAAACTTTTGTAGGACCCATCCACTGAAACCAGAGACCATGAACCCCCCAGGAGGTCATGAGAAAGGCTGGCAGAGTGATTTAAGGTGTCAATCTGGTGTCAGACAGGCTTGGGGTACATCCTGCCTCAGCCACATTGCCTGTGAGACTTAGGGCAACGTCCTCAGGGTCTAGGTATCTCAATATCCTCATCTGTAAAACGGGGATGAAAATAGTACATGCCTTATATGCTTGTGTGGATTAAATAAAAGTGCTCAAATCAAGTGCTCAGCATGGCTTAACATATGGTAAGATCCTAATGAATGCTATGCCCTGTTATTATGCTCTGAGCTTTAGTTGGGATAAATATAAAATAGAATTGTTCTAGCTTGCACAATGCATGTATTTCCTTCTTCCATGCCCCCCCCTTTTTTAAAAAACAGTCAGACTTTTGTTTCTGTGGTATAGAATATTAATATTTATAAGTTTCTTAAATTCTAAGAGTAGAAAATAGCCTCTGCAGACCTGAAGGCTTAAAGTGCTCAAAATCAAAGATTTAAGGGCCATCAAAAATTGACTAAGATTTTAGCACTGACAGAACGATGAGCTTACTGAAGATTTTTCATTGAGAAAAGTTATATATTAAACTAAAAATGGTTTCTATGAGGCTAAATGCCAAAAGAGTACTCCTGTCCTTAGCAGTCACATTTATTCATCTTTTTAAAAGTAGTGGACTTCCCTGGTGGTGCAGTGGTTAAGAATCCGTCTGCCAATGCAGGGAACCCGGGTTCAACCCCTGGTCTGGGAAGATCCAACATGCCGCGGAGCAACTAAGCCCGCGTGCCACAACTACTGAGCCTACACTCTAGAGCCCGTGCTCCACAAGAGAAGCCACTGCAATGAGAAGCCCGCATATACTGCAAGGAAGAGTAGCTCTCTCTCGCCACAACTAGAGAAAGCCTGTGAGCAGCAACAAAGACCCAACACCGCCAAAAATAAATAATTTAAAAAATAAAAAAATAAAAGTAGTCATGTCAAATGAGCAAAGGTTTAGTGATGAGATGCCACAGAGTAAACACTGGTGGGATTAAGCAAATAGTGAGGGGAAGTGGTTGATGAGGAATTGCGCTGGGCGCCTGGGGGATATAAAAAGCCAGGAGGGCTGTGAGAATTTACAAAGAGGGGCCTAAGAAGTAGGTTGAAAATGAAATCTTGACAGCAGTCTGCATCAAGAATCAAAGAAGGAAGTGGTACCAGAGACCCTTTAGAAAAGATTCGAGACAAAGTGGGAAACGGGACCTAAATGTGTCATGGACTGAGGCCTGTTTCTGGAAGAAGCTTTCAGCATCACACACTGGAGAGAGACAGCAAGTCACTGTAATCGATTCTTCTTCGAGTTCTTTCTGTTATAAAAACAATACTCACACAAACAAAAGTAACAAACTGAGCAGTGCAGAAGTGTGTTTCATAAAATGAGAACATTTCCTCCCCTCACAATCCTTGTCTCCTTCCAGAACATTTCAAAGTGCAATCAGACTCAAGGCTGTGGACAGAACATATACAATTTCACCTCTTCCTTCCTCCCTCAGACCTCATTAAAATTATAGTAATGGAATAAAAGTGGCTTAAATCAACAATAAAGAGAATAGTCAAAGAAATGAGAGAACTCAACAAATTTCTGGAAAGTGGAAAGGGAATGAAGAAATCGTAACATAAAGCAGGATGGAGAAGCCTCAGCCTAGAAGAATAAAAGCAGATGAGGCGCGGGGGAAAACAAAAGCAGATGAGGAATGTGGAAACTAAGATACCCGGAGAAAATTTCAGTTACAAATGAGCACTGGAGAGAAGCATAGGGCTGAAAATTGGGATTAACTGAAAAACCCATTGGTGGCATAAAGAACCCCATCCCCTCCCCTTCACCCCCAAGCAGAACTCCTGGAAGTCTAGTGTCGAACCTTCTAGGCTTTCTGCAGTTAGAGCCTCCGGAACAGCCAGTGTCCTACCTACTCACTAGAAAGCAAACCTCTGGTCCACAAGCCCCACCATATAACCAGAGCACCTAAATACTTTGTTATGACTTCACTCTTAAATATGAAGAGACTGTCCAAGAATTACCATATATTCGATTAAATTCAGAAGCATAAAAGAAAGCAAACAAACAAAAAAGCAGTAAGTCAGACAGGGGTGAGAAGAAAATTTTTAAAAGCCAAGAAGATCCAAGCAGATATTAACATCCATGAACAACAAGAATGGATGCTTTGAAAAAGTGACAATTAGAGAACAAGAGAGAACTTGGAAGAGAAAGCCAAAGAAATCTCCCAGAAAGTAAAACAAAAAGCCCAAAGGACACATGGAGAACCATAAACATCACCTCTCTTTCCCACTTGAGTTTGAAACCAACTAAAAAATGAACAAGGGAGGTAGACAGAAGGAGTCACAGCATCTGTTGCAGGACTGAAAAGAAGGCTGCACTGGAGGGTGCAGTTTTGAAGCTTCAACTCCACCGGGAGCTGGGCAGACTTACTCACCCCATCCCAGGCTGCACACCGGGGCCCTGCAGGGAGCCCCTTGCTGAAGGGCAGGAGCTGATCATAACTCATCTGCTCCACAGGCTGGCAGATGCCCAAAGAGAAGGAACCCAGGCGTACAAGCCCTGCTCCTTCTTCTAAACTCACCAGTTGGATAAGTCAGTTGTCCTACCCTGGGGAGAAATGAGTAAGGGGATGGAGAGAGCCAAGAGTGTTAGTCTAATGGAATTTATTCCTCAAGAAGCCAGGAAGAAAGTATTAAAACTATAAAAGAGAAAATATGAGACATGGAGGATTGAGTCAGAAGGTTCAGCAACTTGACTAATTAGAATGTCATAAAGAGACTAAAAGTGTGTGTGGGGGGGTGGAATATTAAGAGAAAATTCTCAGTGCTGAAGTTTCTAGATCGAAAGGGCCCACTGAGGGCTGAGCAGGACTAATTTTTTAAAAATCCTAAATATATCATTGTGATATCTCAGAACACCAAGGATAAGGGAAGGTTTCTAGAACCTTCCATGTGGGGGGTGGGGGTGGGAAAGTGAAATGAAAACAATAATCAGTTGCCAGAGAATCAGCCAGACATCAGACTTCCCATCTGTAACACTAGAGGCCAAAGCCTGTGGAGCAATAACTTCAGTTTTGAGGGAAAATTATTTTCAACCCAGAATTTTATAACCAGCCAAACTATTAGCCAAGTGTGAAGGCTGAATAAAGACATCTTAACACACAACATTCAGAAAATGCATCGCCCATGTGCCTTGAAGGAGTTACTCAAGAAGGGGCTGCAGCGAAGAGAAGGAATGAACCAAAAAAAGAGAAAACATGGCATCTGGCAGAGCAGAGTGTCCACCTAGGAGGGCATGATCCCAGCTGTGTCCAGATGGGACTTAAGAAGATGCAGGACCATGGAACCCGCAGGAAACGAGGGGAAGTAATGGAACAGGTGGAATGAGCCTGAGAGTGGAAGACATTAGGTTACAGTAAACACACTTGGTAGCAAGTAAAGTGAGAAAAAGCCAAACTTCACTCCAGCAACATTCTTCTTCAGCACAGAGGCAATGCTATTGGATCAGAGATTATAAAATGCAGTCCTTGGTTATGCAGTTAACTGTTTGACATCCATCTTTACTGTTCTGAGTTTTTAGATTCAACATCTAGACATACCATGAGAGACTCAACTATTGTTACAGAACTTTAATGCTCTCGTCTTTGTCACCACAAAAGGACAAGCCTCGTACTTAATGAATGAATGAATGAATGAATAAAATCAATGTCATGAAAGACAAAGAAAGGCTGAGGAGCTGTTCCAGACTATAAGAGACATGATAACTAAAAGCAACATGTGATCCTGGGCTGGATCCTGGACCAGAGAAAACAATAGCTCTTAGAAGAAGGAGGAGGAGAGGAAGGATGAGAATGAGGAGGAGCGAGCTGCGGGGGGGGGGGGGAGCAGACATTATTGGGACAACTGGCAAAAGTTGAAGAAGGTATGTAGATTATAGTATTGTACCAAAGATGTTAAATTTCCTTATTTTGATAATAGTATTGTGGTATTTCAGGGTTAAGAGATGCCATGTCTACAATTTACTCTCAAACATAAGAAATTTATGTATCTAGACTATTTTCTCTCTGTGTGTGTGTGTGTGTATGTGTGTGTGTGTGTGTGTGTGTGTGTGTGGAAAATGACAAACCAAATAGGACAAAATATTTAGTAATTGGCAAATCTGAGTGAAGAGTTCATTGTACTATTCTTGCAACATTTCTGTAAGTTTGAAATCATTTCAAAACAAAAAGTAAAAACAGCAAAATCTATTAGTAATCCTAAAAAAAAAGAAAGAAAAGGACAGGCCCTGCTGACAGAGACTGGGAAGAAGGGGAGGAGGAAGGAAGGGCTACAAATATCCTCATCTCCTAAGAAAAAGCACCAGTAACTTTTGGAACTAGAAGAGGGGTAAGGGTGCTCCTTGAAGTCGGAGAGCTCATCAGAACCAACCGTTACAGAACCATGTTGGGAGCTGGGTGAGGGAAATTAGGTGTGAATTAAGTTCTCACTCCCCACAAGAAGAAGTCTATCAGGAACTATCTAATGTTGACCCATACGTAAACAGAGTGACTGGCAGAGCTGCCGGACTCAGCTGCGCCAACCGTGCGTGGCGCCCCTCTCCAGAGGGCTCCATTCACTGCACTGTCACTGTAGATTTGTTTATTAGTTATGAAGAGAATTTTCTGGTGGATGTCCGTATAGTATCTGGAGGATGGGATGTCTTTCTGTTTCTCACAAAGCTGGCGGTCAGCTAGCACAGAACTGGTCGTATAGACATTTGGGGAACCACCATAAGGGCAGAATACATTAAAACTGACCGCTCTGGGGTTGTGCCGTGCAGACCGGGAGGAGAGATAAGAGGAGAGGGTACAGCACAGGGCTATTGCTTTTCACTGTCTTTTCTGAACTATTTGATTTTTTCAAATCATGCGCAACAGTTCTTTAATTTTAAAATTTGAAAGTAATAATTAAAAACAAACACAAAAAAGCCCCAGACTGGCAGCGCCTGGGATGTATGTCTCCAGGTACCAGCGCCCCCACCCCCTCCGCCCCGACCCCTTCGTTCGCTCATTTCCTTTAAGGTGCAAATAAAAGGTCTGCAGCCGCTTCTTCAGCGGCCTGCGGGAGAAGCCCACCATTCCCTCAGCCAGCGCCTCCCGAGACCCCGGGGGAGCGTCCCTCCGGGCAGGACCCTCCACTGCAGCCTGTCTCTCTGAGAGCGCTTGGCTTTTACTCCACTGGTCGCCATCTTTCGTACCCTCCAAAGCAGCACTAGCGCAAACTGCTGCTTGTGGGAAATTTTCCCTAGAGGTCAGAACATTTTGAAGATACAGGGTAGGACACAACTTCTAATTCAGTCATGAGATATCCCAGTTCCTAGGACCTAAGTTCTAAGACCGACCCCTCCACGAGAATTTCTCACCTGCTCCGGCCCTCCGTGGGCCCCGGACTCTGGCCTTGGTGCGCGGCCTCCTTTCCTCCTCCGCTGCTTTCCCAGGTGTGGACTTGATTCTCAGCCTGGCTGCGTATTAGAAGCACCTGAGACCGGAAGTACCGTCAAGGCTGGGCCCCACCCCCAGGGCAGGTTCTGGTATATTCAGCTCCGGGAGAGGCCAGGGTCTCTGTGACCGAAAGGGTCCCCAGGTGATTTTAATGTGTATCCAAGAGGAGAACCACTGCTCTGCTCTCTCTAGGTGCCAGAGAACAATCCCCAAATTCCTGGGTTTTTTTTTGTTTTTTTAACTCTTTCCAGATCAAGCAGCCTCTCAAACGGCAGCCAGATTATAAATGAACATTCTTTCCCTTCCTTCTTCTCTGTGTATGCACACATACGCAGGCCTTTAAAAAGTGGATCAGGGCTTCCCTGGTGGCGCAGTGGTTGAGAGTCCGCCTGCCGATGCAGGGGACGCGGGTTCGTGCCCCAGTCCGGGAAGATCCCACGTGCCGCGGAGCGGCTGGGCCCGTGAGCCATGGCCGCTGAGCCTGCGCGTCCGGAGCCTGTGCTCCGCAACGGGGGAGGCCGCAACAGTGAGAGGCACGCGTACCGCAAAAAAAAAACCCCAAAAAAGTGGATCATACCACGTATACTGTTCTGCATTTTGCTTTTCATCTGACACCCTTTTATATTGTAAGAATGATCTACATCATTAATCAAAGACCACATCGTATTCCTTTATTAAGCACATACCATAATTTGCTTAACCCTTGTCCTGTTGATGTCATTTGGTTTTTTCCTAATATTTTGCTCTTGCTAATTATGCTGCAGTGAATATCCATGTGGGTATGCATCCTTCAAAACTTGTGCAGATATTTCCAGAGTGCAATCGCAAGGTCAGCGGATACCGTACATTCTCACCAACAGTTTGTTATAGCATCTCCTTTCCATACTCTTACCAACACCAAATATTATCAAATTATCAATCTTTTCACTATTTGCAAACCTGCTAGGCAAAGAAAAAAAGGTGTTACATTGCTTCAGTTTGCATTTCTCTGATTACTAGTGAAGTTGAACATCTTTTTGTCTCTTTGTTGGTACTTTGTATTTCTCCTGTGAATGGCCTGTTTCATAGATTTTCGATGACAATTAGTTTGGAAGATGCAATGTAATTCCTCCCCATATCTCTCTCTACTTCTTTTCTGCCCCATTATAATAGGTCTCTAATATTATTCATTTCATTCTTGATTTATTCAAAAGGATAGAGGGAAGCAGAGTATGCACAATTCAAAAGTTGAGAAAAACACAGTGCAATTTATATGAAGATTTTAAATGTGTTTTTAGAAAGAGCATGGATCTGGGAGTGAGACATATCTGATTCACATCCTAGTCTGCCTCTGTCTAGCTGGGTGACTCTGGGGAATTTTACTTTCCTCACTGATCCCGGGTTTCGTGGGAAAACTAATCCGCTTTGCCTAATCATGGTAATTAAGTAAGATAATGGGCGGAGCCTGGCACACAGTGCAGTACTCACTGTGTGGTGCGTATTATTATAACGTTCTTACAACATTTGAATATTGGAATTCTTCCAGACTAGGCAAACTTATCGTGAGCTTCTCCATCCCATTTCTTACTCTTACCTCAACTACTGTCTAAGTCAGGCCGCCTAGCCTTAGGTCCCTTCCCTCTGCCTCGCTGATGGAGTGGAGTATTGCCCTCTTCAAGGTTAAGGGTTTGAATTTCAAGTCTGCAAACCTGGGACATAGAAGAGGTGGAGGTAGCACCCAGCTGTGATTGAGCACTTCTTGGACTGTGTGTTAGGAATGGGGCCTGGAGATGCAAGCAAACCCAGTACCAGAGAAGGTGTCTCACTTTCCCCCTTGGTTAATTTTCAAGCCCGTGATTAATCCACAATCAAGAACTGACCTAGAGTCTGTCGTACAGAGTGAAGTAAGTCAGAAAGAGAAAAACAAATACCATATGCTAACACATATATATGGAATCTAAAACAAACAAACAAAATGGTTCTGAAGAACCTAGGGGCAGGACAGGAATAAAGACACAGACGTAGAGAATGGACTTGAGGACACGGGGAGGGGGAAGGGGAAGCTGGGACGACGTGAGAGAGTGGCAGGGACATATATACACTACCAGATGTAAAATAGATAGCTAGTGGGAAGTAGCTGTATGGCACAGGGAGATCAGTTCAGTGTTTTGTGACCACCTAGAGGGGTGGGAGAGGGAGGGTGGGAGGGAGACGCAAGAGGGAGGGGATATGGGGATATATGTATACATATAACTGATTCACTTTGTTATAAAGCAGAAACTAACACACCATTGTAAAGCAATTATACTCCAATAAAGATGTTAAAAAAAAACAAAAAAAGAACTGACCATGGTTCCAGTGGAAATACTTTCGCTTATAAGTAACAGACCCCGGGGACACTAAATAATGAGGAAAACTTAATATCTTGGATCCCGATAAGTCTGGAGGCAGGGCAGGGCCACAGCGGGTTCATTCAGGCAGTTCAGCAACACCCTCCAGAACCCAGTTCTTCCTATCCTTCCAGACTGCCGTCTGCAGCTTGTTGCTCGTCCTGCACTGGCTGCCTCATGTCCCAAGGAGGCTGCTGCAGAAAGCGGCGTCCAGAGACAGAGAAGAGGACTTTCTCCCCTTCTAAAGAGTGAAGGAACCTTTCTTACAAGCCTCCCAACAGACTATTCCTAACATCATATTGGCCCAAAGTGAATCATCACGTGCCCTCTGCCGAAAAAAATCAGTGGCAATTAGTATTATTGATTTGGGCTGCTCCGGGTCAGAGAGAAGCCGGGCCACTTCTGAAGCACGTGGCTGCCCAACACCTGAACAGAAGTTAGCAAGGAAGAGGGAAGTGGCTGCTGCCACTCAGCAGTGAATGACGATGATGATCAACAGGGTGTACGACTGCCACAGCTGTGTGTATTTATAAGGGCTCACAAGGTGTATTTTAAAGTTAATCAAATAATTAATATGCAAGCCCTTCCATTTGCATATTTTAAATTAATATGCAAACCCTTCAGTTACCAAGTTCGAACTTTGCAACCTGGAAACCTAGTATTACAAAGAAAGGGAAGTAATATTTCCTGTTATTTTTAAATCTAGGAGTATTACTTATGAGTAAATAACCCAGCTTTTAAAGGAATACGCTTTGAAGAATGAGCATTCATAGTCAATTCCCAAGCACTTGGCATGGAGTGAGTTCTGCGTGGCTCCATTGAGATCTTAGGATAGAGGGCTCCCGGACAGGTGACCCAAATGGGGCAGACTGGGGGAGCCAAGACGGCCCTCCTAGGGGTTTTTCTCCGGCAGAGGCCTGCTGTCCAAGTCACCCAGTGAGCCTCATACCAAACACCTGGAATATAAAGATAGGGGGGCAGGGTGGGGGCCATATGGGGAGTGTAGTTCCAGAAAAGGAGTTCATTCTAAGAAATCCTTTAAAGATGCCCAGATCCCTGGGACCTGGGAGCCCAAACTAATGCCGTTTCTCCTGCTTCCTTCTCTGTCCTTCACTC
Source organism: Orcinus orca (assembly GCF_937001465.1). Taxonomy (NCBI): domain Eukaryota; kingdom Metazoa; phylum Chordata; class Mammalia; order Artiodactyla; family Delphinidae; genus Orcinus; species Orcinus orca. Next base: position 32,230,296 of record NC_064567.1, read on the forward strand.
CGAAGCTGGCTCATCCTGAAGAGGACAGATTTCAAATGTAACAGGGCACAGTCCTCCGTGGGGGGCAAAGCGGGAAACCTGTGGTGCCAAGGCCCGAGCTGGGAAAGGGATGAGTGAATGCACAACTGTGGAGCCACCATGCTGTCTTGACTCCTTCTAGAATGCTTCTGTGGGCCTGAGCTTCTGGAGTGATGAACATTTCTGCACACGTAGTCCCATTGATACTATAGCCTTGTTCAGAAACTGAGTCTGTGGAAGAGGAAACACCAGGGCAGAGTTACCTGGGGTGAGGCTCCGGGGAGGGAGAGGCAGCCTGGAACATTGGTTTCTGTGGAGTGGGGTGGAGGGTGAGCTAGGGTGCTGCAGGGAGCTCCACCGGGCTGCATTCTGGAGCCACCCGCCCGTACCCCATCCCTAGACCAATTATACCAGAACCTCAGGGAGTGGGCTGAGCAAGGTTCCAACTATCACCTCCAAGTTCTTAGAAATAGGTCTCTCAATGCGTTACCCTAAGAGTTTGGCTCCTAGTGCCACCTTGAATAATGTCATCAAGGGGTTTCATTCCCCTTCTGCCTATGCCCCCCCACCCTAGATACCCTCTGTCTTGGACATGCAAATGGAGAGGATGGGGACCCTCAAAAGGCAGGTTTCTCCTCCTCTGTTCCATGACTGAGCTGAGAATCAAAGGCTCAGACTTGAGATCTCCAAGGTCCGTCTCTCCCACTGCCTTTCTGAGTGTCACTGTGCTTTTGGTATCTGATGAGGGAGCCCCTCATCATCCCACTTGCCTCTGCTTCCTCTCTACGAAACAACAGAGCGAGCCCAGCCCTGCCTGCTAAGCTGAATAACTTGGGCGAAGTTGAGTGACAATCTCCCAAATTTAATGTCACCCTGAGGGTCACCAACTGCCTTTCCAGTGTACCCTGACTCTGTCCTGTACCAGCTGTGTCACCTTGGACAAGTGTTTAACCTCTGTAAGCCTTGCTCCTCAATCACTGCAAAATAAATACTGTAGCACAGGATTGTTGAGAACAGGGTCATCAGGATAGAGTTCAGAAAGCATTATTACAATGCCCAGAACATGGAAAGCACCTCAGAAATAGAAACAATCACTATTATTGTTTTATTGAAAGAAAACGGGCTTAGCGATTACTTTGTTAATTTGAGTAATAGTATATATTTCCAATATATTGATAGTAAACTATATATTTTTAGAAAATACTCTAATTCATTCCCTCATTCTTCAAGCCGGCCCCATACCCCAGTAAATTCAAATTAGTGGGGCTTTTGTTATCCCCCAAGGGAAGCTCATTCGCAGTCAGGCGCTGTCCCCCGCCACCTGCTGCAGTGCGGTATGGCTGAAGAGACCAGCAAATGACCCCAACATCTCCCAGTCCTGAGCCCCAGGATCCTGAGTCTTTGGCCACTTCTTTTTTTTCCCTTTTTAAAAAAATTTATTTGATTGAAGTATAGTTGATTTGCAATGTTGTGTTAATTTCTACTGTGCAGCAAAGTGATACAGTTATATATATATATACATTCTTTTTCATATCCTTCACATGTACGTGCTGGAGTCCGCCTCCACTGAACTTGCCCGTCTTCTCCCACAGGCTGTAAAGCGGTTCTTGAAACAGGAGTGCAAGTGTCATGGCGTGAGCGGCTCATGTACCTTGAGGACCTGCTGGCTGGCCATGGCCGACTTCAGAAAAACGGGCGATTATCTCTGGAGGAAGTACAACGGAGCCATCCAAGTTGTCATGAACCAGGATGGCACTGGTTTCACTGTGGCTAACAAGAGGTTTAAAAAGCCGACGAAAAATGACCTCGTGTATTTTGAGAATTCTCCAGACTACTGTATCCGGGACCGGGATGCAGGTAAGTTCAAAACACTTTATTCACGGCACCTAATTATTCCAACAATCAGCACTCTGCAATTTAAATGCAGAGTTAAAATTTAAGTGCAAAGTTCTGTATTTTCCGCCTGCCAATCCTATAAGTGCAGTCTGCTGCCTGCAGGTTCAAAGCTCAGGTTCTTTATAATTCATATTTAAAGTGCACAGAGAGCTCTCCTAAGCACCTGGAGAAACCGGTTGATAATGTGCAGATTCTGGAGAAATGGGAACCCAACAAGAATGCACGTGGCAAAAAGTCAAAGTATGCAGATTAGCAAAATTCTTCAGCCTGGACAGGACTCTAATTAGTGGGTTAATGTCCATATGTATAGAAACACAGCATCTTTCCTGTGATCCTGAGGCTGAGAGGAGGACAGCTTTGCGGTGTATCTGCTGCCGCTTTAAATCCCACCTCTGTCACTGTGGAGAGGGTCCCAGGGATTTACAGTTAGCCTGTTCTGAAATCCTCCATACTTCACACTCCCTTGCTCTTTCCACAATGCTCAGAAAGTTGCCAAATACTTGAAAGCAAGAATTCATCCCCACTGGCTCAGCTGTCGGTGAGCAGTGGAAGAGGGCTGCATAAGAGGCAGTTCGTTTATTAAAGCCACACCCTTCCCTTGACGACGGCACCTTCTCTGTCCTGAACTCACTCAAAGAGCAGCTCCGTCAGCCTTAGCACAGCTGTTGCCACCTGTGGGTTTTATATGCGTGCTTTCCTCCACCTCTTGCCCCTCCCGGTCAGCACTGAACTCCTTGCTTAGCACAGTCCATGCAAAGACTCTGGTACAAAATACAAGTACTTGTACTCTCCACTGAGTACAAGTCTCAGTGGAGAGGAGGTGATGGAGAGCCCACAGCCAACTTGGCTGAAGCCAACTTTTCAGACTTAGTAGAAAGCAAGGGAATTCATTACCAGGAAAAACATCCTAGAATTCAAATTCTGAGTTTGTTTTTCATTCCAAAGTAATTGCAAAGGAAACAGTAAAACAGTGCAGACGTCAGCAGCTCCTATCACAGGTCTGACCAAGAGGCATGATTACCGGGGAATGTCACAAGAAGTCCAAAGCCTCTTCTTTGTCCCCGAGTGGTTGGATTTCCTTCATGGTTTGATGAGCTGGTTCTTTGCAGCACTGGAGCAAGTTTGTACATGCAGCCTCTGGATTAATTACTGCTGAGCGAAAGGGCCAGATGCTGTGCCCTGCTGCATTCCTCACATGCTTTGCGACCTCTAACAAGTCATCCTACCTGTCAGGCCAAAGTTTCGCCGAATCCCCAAGAAACCTGTGCATTGGTACAGGAGGGTCCCAGAGGTCTGGGTCCCTCTCTGCCATTAACTAGCTGCTTAACCTCAGGCTCCTCAGACGGGCAGGGGGCTGATGACATCAGTATCATTTTAGGAACTATGTACTGACTCCTGTGTGCCAGGTACTGGGCTAAGACCATTGCACACATGGTCTTATTTAATCCTTAGAGCCTCCCTATGACATCAGTGCATTGGAACTGATTACTGAAAAAAAAAAACGACTAAGAAGAGGGTGGCTCCTGGTTGATCAACACCAACCAAGAACCAAATTCACATCTTATTTTTTGAGATCAGATAAGCACCGTGGATATCATCATCCCTATTGTACAGATGAGAAAAGTGAATGACCAGCTCAAGATCTCATTGGTCTTGGAGGGTACGGATGTCCAGCTGTCTGACCCCACAGCCTGTGCTCCTAACCCTAACACTGCAACTTGTCCTTACCTTTCTCCCAGGGCATGTATTACGTGAAAGGCCTGGTGACGCAGAAACCTCATTTTAAACATAAGAGGACCTGCTTCCTCGGGACATCTTTTCTGGTTTTTTGGATTGAAGCAGTTTGCACAGTGAAGCAAATGGTTATGCTTGATGAACATTTAACTGCTTCATAGATAGTCATTGAAATAAAGACCTTACTTTCTCTTCCCCACAAAGGAGATTTGGAATCAAACCCCTGCTGCATCTTCAGGATACTAAGTTATTCCTGCACACTTTGCTTTTTCTACTGCCTGTATTAGAACACAATTCTCTTTCTCGATCCCAAAAGAGCAGACACATCTGCAGCACCTGCCATGTGTTAGGGCTTGATCTACATTCTCTCACTGAGTAAGGTGGGTATGTTATTATCCCACTTCATGGGAGGGGCAACTGAGGCTCTGACAGGCAGGCTACGGATTTTGCCCAAAGACTCTTGATGGGCATGAGGCAGAGTAGGGACTTGAGCCCGAGTCTCCGCACTTGTAACCATTTTACTCTGCCTCCCGACGCACCAGCCACTGGGCACACTGCTGCAGGTGCGGGCTTTCTGAGGGAGGCTATATAATTTACCCCCTCTCCTAATTTATTTCTGCTCTATTTTAGGCTTATTTTAGCTTCTCTGATTTAAAAAGATGTGAATTGGGTTCTGGGTTGGTGTTGACTAACCAGGAGCCACCTTACTATTTTTTAAGTAGCCAGTTCCATTGTTTTAGATCAGATTTCCACTAAGATTCCTAGGTTAGTCATAACTTGTCTGAACTACACTTGATGCCTTTATTTTTCTGCCTAGAAAAATGCCAGAGTCATCCGTGAAAACTCGCAATATTTCTTTTGAGTTCTGTTGACCATGAGATGATTCTTTTAGTGAAAATATGATTCAGGGCGTTTGATATCATGTAGAGAAAAGTTTGGATTGCTGACAGTATTTTTTTCATTGTTCATATTTGGACAAATAACACACACAAATAGCACACGTGTGAGATGCAGATTTTCCCTGAGACAGCCTCCTTCAACCCGCATGGCTGCCAAGGGCCTTGTGCTGGTCTGTGTAAAGATGAGGCTTTCTCCCGGCCACTGTCTACTGGAAACTTCTGTAGTATGCAGTCTAGCAAGTCAGTCAGAGTGCGTGGTTCGGAATCTTCCTGGAGTAGCTCATAACTTCTGACTTTAGAGGCAAGGAGATGTGACAGAGTCTGAGACCTGTGAGAAGGGGAGATCCCTGAGCCCAATTCAGTGGCCTTCCTTCTCCGGGCTCTGTGCCCTTGTTTGGGTCAGTGCTAACATCCTCTGGTGTATGTTAAAGAAGCACTCACAGTTAACGAGTCAGGACATCACTGAGGGAGTCTCTCCCCTCACTAGGATCACACGACATCAGGAAGGGCCTGTCTTCTGGTAAATGGAACATGTTCAAGATGGGTTACCATCAGAGGTATCCAGGCTCTAAGATAAGTCAGAAGTTTGCAGTAAAATTTAAATCAAATAACATATATATGTATATATTCACTTGCTCTATTAAAATCGATATTAACTTGTCCCTAGATTACACCTCAAACTACCCACTCTGCTGTGTTGTGGTTATTTTGTTTTATCTTGCTTTTTTAATAAAAATATATCATGCACATTTAATATTCAACTGATGGGCACCTTCTCCTTGTCAGCACTTGGAAAAGCAATGATGGTGAGCAGGTTGAATATTGTCAAGTAATAGATATTTGGAATTGGCAGACTTTAGTCTTGCTAGTCAGCACCTGCTGCCTGTTCAGATTCGCTCGTAACCTGACTGAAGTAAGCCGGCTTGTCTGTCATTTCGGTTTGTGGAGTGGATAAACTCTGCAGGTATAGTCCACTATTTTCCAGTGTGAGGGCCTCTTCAGAGACCTATTGAATCAGAATCTCAGGAAAACCCCTGAGATTCTGTATGCTTTTCAAACTCAAGCACATCAAAATTTGAAAAATCCATGATTTAGGTAGTCCATGGTTCCTGATTTTCCCATAAGTATTAGGTAAGAAGAAATCCAGAGAGATTTTTCTTTTTTAAATACCTGATCTCTTACAAAGGAAAGAAAGCTTTTTTATTTGAGGAGCTCTAAATAAATGTCATTCAAAAATATCCCTGGCCTGACTTACCCAGTGTCAGAGGGTGTCCTTTCACATTAAGGCCCTGCGTTTTCCGGAACCCTCTTTTACTGGGAAGAGCACACTGAAATGATCTCGGCCATCAAAGCTTCCATTGGAATTAGCTTGACAGAGATCAGCAAGTCAGCCCTTTAGTGAAGTCCTGAAATGGTGATACCAGGACTAGTGAATTTTGGTGAGAATTACAGAAGGGTGAGTCAAGACCCTAGGGTATTCCTGGGTGAGGACAGACCCAGACCTCAGGTGAGGAAAGGTGATGGGAACTTTGGGTGAATTCCTACTGAGAATCAGTCCGTGGGCTACAAGCTTTATGTGTATTTTCTCTGAATGTTCACAGCTATTACCTCCATTTACAGAGAAGGAAACTGAGCCTCTGAAAAGTTAACTTGCCCAAGAGTTCATGGCCTGTAAGTGATAAACAAAACAAAATAAATAAAGTCAAACCCCAAATCCATACTTTTCTCACTTTACTTCCTGAAATGTGATGGTAGTGACTGGGGGGCTGTGTAATAAAGAGTCAGCACGAGGACACAGAACATAATGGGATGAGGTGCCCACAAAGCAGGGAGGTGGGAGGTGGAGAGACTTCACCCACGTCTAGCTCAGGTTGCCTAGGAGCCCCTTTCAATGACAAGCCCTTCCAGAGTGTTAATGTCTTCAGTTGCTCCTAAGAAATGATAAGCTAAAAATCTGATTAAGGAAGATTTTCTTATGGCAACAATAATAACAAAAGACATTTTCTCCCAGTCTTCAGTTGAAGAAGGTGAGTGCTCTGATGTTCAACTATAAATACTCCCCAGAGATTCGGAGAGTAGGTACAGCCATGTGATGCTGTGCATGTGACATTTTGCAGGCCAAACTAGAGGGCAGACCTAGGAACTGGGCTTTCTGGGAAGGGTGGTTCTGTGGTTATCTTCTCTGGTTATTTCCCCAGGCATCTGTAAATCAAAGAAACCCTTAAGTTAGAGATAGGTGCATCGCTAACTAAGGAATGCTGCTGTCCTCTCCAGGGAAGCGTCTGCACCTAATCACAGGCCACTTTCACTGGTTATTTTGTAAAAACCCTGACCTGGGCCAGAGGTCACCCTGAGGTCTCTTCTCCCACTGTAGAAAACAAGCAACCCTCCGCCTCTTGTCCAGTCAAGTACAAAAAGCAAATGGAGTTCAACAGTTGTTTAACTTGTTGCTGAAAACCTGATACAGGTTTCCCTCACTGTCTGGAAGCAGAGCCTTCCCATGGAACCTTTCGTAAGCCGAAATGGTATAAAGCGAATAAGCAATTACCTTAGGATACATCTTGCTAATATGTGCACAAGATAAATTGAGATAAAGCACAATACCTCACAGACTCCTTTCAAAGTGATGGCGCCCTGATGCTGAGATGCTGTGTGGGTCCTGAGGAGCTTGATGGGGGGTCACCCCTGCTGCTCAGGTTTGCGCTGCCTCTCTAACAGCTTGCTGCAAAAACAAACGCTGAGCGCTTTGTTCACTTTTCACCTTTTTTTGTAAAAGCGAAAATTCTCTTGGGATTTCTTCCAGTTAGCCAAAAAAAAAAAAAAAAAAAAAAAAAAAACAGGTACCAATGTAGGTCTTTCGTAAAAGTGAAATGCTCAAAGTGAACTTTCTCACCATCGGGGGTTACCTGTACCTGGCTGAGAGCTGCAGGCTGTGAACGATGTAAGACCTCCCTCGGGTATCACGGTTTTTTCCACATTAATCGTCTTTAGCAAACAGCTCAGTACCAAAGGAACACACAACTCCAACCACGGCTTACAGAGTTTGGTGTTCTAGACCTGCCCTGTGGTGCGGTCTGGTTTGCAGAACCTCTGAATGCTGTGCTTGTGACCTGATGAAAAACAAGGGAACACCATGTCAGCCAATAGCAGTGGGTGGACCTTGTTTTTTTTTTTTAACATCTTTATTGGAGTATAATTGCTTTACAATGGTGTGTTAGTTTCTGCTTTATAACAAAGTGAATCAGTTATACATATACATATGTTCCCATATCTCTTCCCTCTTGCGTCTCCCTCCCTCCCACCCTCCCTATCCCACCCCTCTAGGTGGTAACAAAGCACGGAGCTGATCTCCCTGTGCCATGCGGCTGCTTCCCACTAGCTATCTATTTTACGTTTGGTAGTGTATATATGTCCATGCCACTCTCTCACTTTGTCACAGCTTACTCTTCTCCCTCCCCATATCCTCAAGTCCATTCTCTAGTAGGTCTGTGTCTTTATTCCCATCTTACCCCTAGGTGCTTCATGACCTTTTTTTTTTCCTTAGATTCCATATATATGTGTTAGCATACGGTATTTGTTTTTCTCTTTCTGACTTACTTCACTCTGTATGACACACTCTAGGTCCATCCACCTCACTACAAATAACTCAATTCCGTTTCTTTTTATGGCTGAGTAATATTCCATTGTATATATGTGCCACATCTTCTTTATCCATTCATCCGATGATGGACACTTAGGTTGCTTCCATCTCCTGGCTATTGTAAATAGAGCTGCAGTGAACATTTTGGTACATGACTATTTTTGAATTATGGTTTTCTCAGGGTATATGCCCAGTAGTGGGATTGCTGGGTCGTATGGTAGTTCTGTTGACAATCTGTATATGTTCTTTGGAGAAATATCTATTTAGGTCTTCTGGCCATTTTTGGATTGGGTTGTTTGTTTTTTTTTATTGAGCTGCATGAGCTGCTTGTAAATTTTGGAGATTAATCCTTTGTCAGTTGCTTCATTTGCAAATATTTTCTCCCATTCTGAGGGTTGTCTTTTGGTCTTGTTTATGGTTTCCTTTGCTGTGCAAAAGCTTTTAAGTTTCATTAGGTCCCATTTGTTTGTTTTTATTTCCATTTCTCTAGGAGGTGGGTCAAAAAGGATCTTGCGGTGATTTATGTCATAGACTGTTCTGCCTATGTTTTCCTCTAAGAGTTTGATAGTTTCTGGCCTTACATTTAGATCTTTAAATCCATTTTGAGCTTATTTTTGTGTATGGTGTTAGGGAGTGTTCTGATCTCATACTTTTACATGTACCTGTCCAGTTTTCCCAGCACCACTTATTGAAGAGGCTGTCTTTTCTCCACTGTATATTCTTGCCTCCTTTATCAAAGATAAGGTGACCATATGTGCGTGGGTTTATCTCTGGGCTTTCTATCCTGTTCCATTGAGCTATATTTCTGTTTTTGTGCCAGTACCATACCGTCTTGATTACTGTAGCTTTGTAGTATAGTCTGAAGTCAGGGAGCCTGATTCCTCCAGCTCCATTTTTTGTTCTCAAGATTGCTTTGGCTATTCGGGGTCTTTTGTGTTTCCATACAAATTGTGAAATTTTTTGTTCTAGTTCTGTGAAAAATGCCAGTGGTAGTTTGATAGGGATTGCATTGAATCTACAGATTGCTTTGGGTAGTAGAGTCATTTTCACAATGTTGATTCTTCCAATCCAAGAACATGGTATATCTCTCCATCTATTTGTATCATCTTTAATTTCTTTTATCAGTGTCTTATAATTTTCTGCATACAGGTCTTTTGTCTCCTTAGGTAGGTTTATTCCTAGATATTTTATTCTTTTTGTTGCAGTGGACCTTGTTTTGATACTAAATGTACAATTCCCACCAGGACACCTGAGCTCCCTCATCTCGTCATGGAACAAATATTTATTAAGCCTCTTCTATATGCCAGAGACTACGATAAGCCCCAGGAATACAAAAATGAGGTAGACAGACTCAGTCCTTGCCCTCGTGGTTTCATAGGCCTCCTCGTCCTTGTGGAGGAGCCAGCTGGGTGACAGGCAAGGAGACTCAGGCTAGGTGCTGGGGAACCCTGCCTGGACAGGAATGTGATTTTCTTAGGTTTCAGTCCTCACTCCATTGCACTATTACAAGGTCTTACCTTACATTTGTCACTTTGAAAAGTAAAGAATCAGTTATTCATCCCTTTCTGTGTTGAGCTTTATTGTAGAAATTTCATGAGCTGATACCTCAAAAGTGCTAGAACAGGAGAGAATGATATGAAAAATGTATTGGTGAGGCTTCTAAGTCACCATTTTTCCTGTCTGTCCCACTGGATTCTGATTCCATGATGGCAGGAACTGTATGTCTGTTCACCACTGAATCCCTGGCATCTAGTACATAAACATGTGTTGGATTGAATTAAATGGCAAGCTATAAACAACATAAAATATGTTCATCATATTAGCTGGATTCTTATATTGGTGCAGTGTCATAGCTTAAAGATAACTTTATCTTCCTTTGACAGGTAATTACTAAGCACGTCTTCACTCATCACTGATTACTTTATAATACACAGCCTGTGAAAATTCCCATTTAAGCTTAAGTGTTAAATGGAATTTTTCCTCATATTCAAGTGCATTAGTGGGGCATTTACAGAGCTTAAGATGCTGCTGGCTGCCCATTTCCTTGGATGAGATCAAAGGTCTCACATAAATGCAGCAGCAGACTCTATCTGTTGCTTTTAGCTGCCACCACATACTCAGTTCTTTTACTCTTTGGGGGGGCCTTTTTCATTTATTGTTATCAGTGGGATTACTGGGTAGTTCATCTGATTTCATTGTTAACATAGCAAAATACTTTTTACCTCCAGTGCTATTTTATGTTATAGGCATGATCTATAAATCTGCATTACCTTTTGGAATATAGATTTGCTAGAATTACTATACTTTTAGGATACACTAAAAAGTACCCTAATTTGAATTAGTTGAAAGTAACAATCAGATTGAATTTGTGAAAAATTTTTTTAAAAGGGAATTTTTTTCTTTCAAAAGAAAGAAAATGGCAGGAAAAAAAGATTTTATTTTCTTGTTTTGAAATCTTTGACATAATTTAACTACTAACAACAAAGGATTTACCAAATAGACATCCTTTACTTTTTCGGGAAATAGAAAAAAATTATCTCTAATTACCATATTAATGTGTTGCAAGCAAAAGAATGTTTAAGTACTTTAAAATAATGTATTTGCTTACTTCCTTTAAGCTTTCCCCCTGAAACCTATTTTGTGCTAGTGTGGTAAATCTTCTTTTTAAAATATGCAAATTTCATATTCCTAGGGAAAGAGCCCTGTATTATAGATTAGGAGACTTTGGTGCTACCTATTATTATTTCTACTGATTACTAATTGGGTAGTCTTGGGCAAATTAACTTCTTTGGGTCTCTTAAGATATGTGTGTCACCTAGAAATTCCTAAGGTTCCCATGATTCAATTATGAATGAATGAATTGTTCCTTAATCTTACTCTAAGTTTGCAATAACACAACCTGAACTTCATGCCACAGACTCTCTTAAGTTGTCATTTTGAATTTCTGTCATTTAAAAATGTGCCACACTTCTTGTATATGTTCTCTGTGTATCAAGTGAGATAATTTGAATTAAAACCTGGCTTTTAGGTAGTCTATTCTCCCATAGTGCCTGGGGACTGGGTGACCCCTCCCTGGAGGGGAGGCTGATCTTAATTTTTAAGGAATTGATTTTAATATTTGACCACCTGAGAACTATGCAGTATATAGAAGAAATATAAGACCTAATGCTGTCCTTGGGAAGCAAGATGCATGAGAAATCGTCAAACATTTCAAAACAGTGTATGAGCTCTACTGGCTGACGTGCTAACGTTATAGGACTTAGGAAGGTGGTCCAGGTGGGCTTGGAGCAGCCAGGGAGCGCTCTATGACAGGTGCTGAAGTAGGCCTGAATCTTGAAGGATGGGAAGACTTTCAATCTAAAGGAGTTCGAGGAAAGTCCAGTGCAGCAGATGAGAGTAACTCTTATGAGTAAACAGTCTACACGGCTGTGACATCAGAAAGTCTCTTCAGGAGACGGCCTGATTAGAGGATACGGGTGGAGGGCAGTGGGAAATGAACTTGGGTAGGCTAGCTAGTGCCAGATATGGAAAACCTTGACCAGTCTAACCTCAACAACTTTAATTCCACGATAGGATTTGCTAATTTAATGGGACATGCTTTCCTGTGCCAGTCAAACCTGTCCTAGTTATTATGAAAATGTTGAGGAAAACCCTCTGAGATAAGTGGAGAGACATTGTCCTTCCCTGCTTTTTAGCTTTGCAATCACTGATGTGAGGAAGGGGGAAGCCTTCCAAGTAGATGAATGTGCGGTCTCTAACATTTGCTCTTTAACATTCTTTTCTTCCCTCAATAAATCTGTGTTGTGAATGACAACGTGTAAGTCAGCCAGAGGAGAAACAGCCTATTGGATGACGGGCTTAAGTGAATCTTGCCTTATGCCCTAACGGTCAACATATGGGCTTCTGTCAGCCTGGAGTGGTAGGAATTTCCAAAGATACAGGCCCATCCAGAGAGAGAGAGAGTGAGAGAGAGCGAGAGAGCGAGTGCCCTTTCTCCAGGTCCCTGAGGTGTGGGTCTGGGAACTATTAGCAAAAGCCCTTCATCCTCCTCTGCTGTCAGGAAGATGCATGTCAGGGGAGACAGAAGTGTTTTTGCACTGGGAACCCTGACTCCATCATTAATTTTATAGCTCTGGGGATGGGATGCTTGATTCTGTAAAGTTCCCTCAGCATTGCTTCACCAAAGGTGCATTATGTGGTCCCAAACTTACGTGATTTAGAAACTCTGATTCTTCATTTTTTTCCCATGCATATGTGAGCTCTTGTGTGAATCAGGGTGAGGAAAACACCTGTGGGAGGAGAGAGGTCCATCTGGCTGGAACCCACACCTTCCCGTGGTTATAGACCGCCCGGATTTTACGGGCACTGACTCTAGGCACATGATCTAATGACGGTGCGGTATGAAGATGATAGATGAAGGTTTGGGTCCGCTGAACCTGAGTCTGTACCACACTGTCTGGGGATTGGGGTCTGTACCCAGGCAGGTCACACATCTGGGCACACTTCACAAACCTAAGGCAAAGGGAAGTCAGGGAGAAGAGCTTCCAACTTGTCACTTCTCTTAAGTGAACTGAGTAAATCAAAGTGTAATAAGAAATAACATTATAAAGCAATATAAATGATCTTTTAAATAAACATGTTAAATCTGAAGCATCTAAATATGTGTTTATCCATTTAACATATCAATTTGGGAAACTAATATTAGGGCCATTACTCAAAAGTATTTTTTAACTTTCTCCTTTGAAGTATTTTTAGAGCCAGCCACACAGGCTTTGTAGATATTGTATGATGCAAATATTTGACCCATAAAGATCAATTTGGCATTTGGAAATGGCGCAGAGAATCTTAGAATGAAGTCTGAGAAGAGCTAGGTAAGTGATCAAGCTATGCCATTTCATTTTTGGTGAGATGCAAATTGGTGCTATAGGCTTTCCTGAACAGAGAGCTCTGCTTAGGGACGGCTCCTCCCAGAGTCTTCAGTCGTAGCCACATCAGCAACATATATTAGAACGAACTTGGGAGCACGCGTGTTTTGGAGATGTGCGTTCTGGTATTGCAAAGTATTTGGTCTGTCTCATTCCTCAAAAAGGTGCCAGGAATTCAACAGGAATATCAGTACAGGAAAAATGCAGGGTAAGCTACAAATACCACGTTAACAAGCCTTGTTCACTTTCTCACAAGACTTCGGTGTCCTAATTGTCTACGGCATATCATGCATTGGAGGAAAAGGTCCCCTCCAAAAGAGTTATATGTCAGGACCTTTGCAAGTTCTTCAGTTAATAAAATAATGAAGGGAGAGAACAGGAAATCTGCTAAAGCACTGATCACATACTGTTACACATGAGCCTGTTTTCTGGGGCCTGGCGGGACACGAGACCAAATCACAAGGTCAAGAGCTCCATCTCCAAATCCTGACCCTGCCACCTGCTTGCTGTGTGATCTCGGGCAAGTCACTTAACCCCTCTGACCTTCTGTTTCCTCATTTCCAAAACAGTGATGATAATAGTACCTACTTTAAAAGCACTTATGAGAATTAAATGAGATAATACAGGCAAAGGCTTATCCCAGGGCCCGGCCTGTGTAAGTGCTCCACAAATATTGGCCCCAGTTATGAACAAAAAGGAGAGAAAGAGGATAAAAAAGAAGGTAGAGGGGAAAGAAAGAAAGAAGAGGGGAAAAAGAGAAGAAAAGAAAGGATGGAAGAACTTCAGCTCTCTCTGGCTTTGAAAATGTGAAAACTGGCTCTTCTGGTAGGTGTAGCTGGCTTTATTTCCCCAGGGCTCTTGTTATGGCCTAGGTGGGGTCATCAGATCATCTAATGAGTGACTCATTACTTAATAAGTTGGTATATTATTTAGAAAAAGAGATCTAAAAGTATATGTCGCAAATATTCAGAACTAAACAAGCAGCCAGGTCATAAAACTCAGTGGCTCCTTTTCATAAAGCACATGTGAGCGCTCTCTCTTTCTGTCTCTCACACACACATATATGCGTATAATCTTGTGTGTGTATATATATATATATACGTATAGTCTTGATTCTTTTTATTTCAAGAATAATGGTGATGGTGATGTTTTCTGTCTTGCAAAGGCTAATGGGAAGTCCTTATTATAATTTCAATACAGGAAGCAATACCAACAAGTTTTGTGTAGCTTCTGTACTCTGGCAAACTCTCTTTTCAGGGTTTTGATGAAATGGCTCTATATTCTCCTCAAACGGCAGCAAGTGTCAAAACTGCCCTTCCTCCCTGCAGTCTGTCATCAGATCTAATGAGATCCAAACCCCAAAGCAGGGCCAGTTTGTAGTCCTTCACTAAGCAGCCTCGTCCTCCCCTCGGCTGGCCCATCCTGGCGCCGCTGATTCCTCAGAGGGGCCGTTGCTGCTCCAGGCTGCGACCCCACAGCGTTCTCACATCAGTGGCTCTCAACCTTCAAAAACCCATCTCACATTTTCTTCTGGGCCTTCATTATGCCCTGTTTGGGCAGCCAGTGGAGAGTGGTAGGCTCAGATTCATCGTGAATTCCAGCATTGTGTAGCTGAACACTGAACTGCTGAGAAGGCTCAGTGCCAGAGTCTTTGTCTCCTTTTCTGAAACCACTTCCTAGTTAAGCTCTTGCCAGCGGCCATCACTTTGCTCCTCTCAGAGTTTGGACGATGTTGAGGCCACTTCACTGAACAACCTTCTGTTCAGTTGGAGTCTAGTTCAGTTTGCTGCATTTGGGGGACCAAACCCACCAGGACCATTAGTCCAGGCTGAGTTAGACCACACGATTCGACCTCCTTAGGCTTGCAAGCTGCCAGGGAAAGACCACGGAGTTCGATGTCAGTAAAAGGCCCACAGCCTGATTCAGGAATGGGACATTTGGCCTCCCTGTCCCGGCCCCTGTGCCCCATAGCCCCAAAGGGGATAAAGAATTCTAATTGCATGGTAATGTATTTATATTCTGATAAATGCATGTCAGTGGAAGTGAGGAATGCTTATTGATGTGCAGGGCTTAGGAACAAAACACATAAAAGGTAAAAACTCAGTTGCCTCTGAGATGGCAGGTGAGAGCACTTTTCACACAACCCCTAGGGGTCTCATTCACACCCAAGGCTTCAGCTGCCACCTCTGCCAAAGATTTCCTAATCGGCATCTCCATCCTGACCTCTCCCCTGAGTCCCAGAGAGGATTTTCAGTGACCATTCCTACCTGTGTGGCACACAGTCACAGCCAACTCAACATGCGGAAAACTAAGCTCGTTATCTTCCCCCAAAGCCTGCCCCTCCCAGGTGTCCCCCACCTCAGGGAATGTCACCCGCGTAAACCCCGGCACTCCCGCCGGAAGCCTGGGAGCACGTCTCCACTCTCCTCAACCTCTCAGCCGCTTGTCCAGTCAGTCGCCACGTCCTGAGGTGCAGCCTTCTCAGCTTCCCTCGAGTCCGTTAACCTCTCCCATTGCCACTACCACTGTCTCCATCCAGGCCACATCGTGTCCTGCCCAGGGTCCTTTATTGGTTTCTAACTGGTCTCCTGGCCTTCACCCTGGCCCCCTTCAATCCAGTCACCCATAGTGATTCTTCTGAAGTACAAGTCAAATCATGTCTCCCTTTTGTGTAATAACTCTCAATAGCATTCCTCTGCCCTTGGTTAAAACGTAAACCCCTTGGCCTGTGACACAAGGCCTTTCACAGGCAGCGTCTGCCCACCTCACTAGCTCATCTCCTGCCACTGCCCGCTTTGAGCACTACCCTCCAGCTGCGGTGAACACTTTTCCACTAAGTCTTCGCGTCTGTGGCCTTAGCTGCTGCCTCCTGTTCCTCTTCCTCATTCCCTTCCCCCTTCTCTTCTTGTTATTGAAATATAAAATGCATCCGGCAAAGGGCATGTACCACATGTGTACAGCTAAGCGAACTGTCTCAAATGAGCACCCCCAGGTAACATGTGCCCAGATCAGGACCCTGAAGAGAACAGTACTCCAGAAGCCTCCTTCAGGCCCCTTTTCACCACCTCCCCAAGAGACATCACTACCCTGACTTCTAATGGCACAGACTAGTTTTCCCCACTTTTGCACTTTATATAAATGAAAACTTACACAACGTTATCAGGTAACTCCTGCTGCATAGCAAACCACCAATCAACGGAATGGCCTGAAATCACCTTAAAGTTCCACCTTCAGCTTCATCAGTCCTTGCAGCTCTGCTCTTTTGTCCACTTCATCACCAAGCTTCTTGCAAACTGCCCACACTCTGTCATCACCTGGCCTCTCCTCCTGTTCACTCTTCAATCCACTGCACCCATCCGTATTGTTCCACTGAAGCTGCTGTCATCAAAAGGCACGAGTTACCTCCTTATTGTTGAACCAGACGAACAGTTTTCAGTCTTTTCCTACTTGACACGCCCCACCATCCAACTCACCCTTTAATTCAGTGGGTCACCAAGTCCTAGGGATTCTTCCTCTTCAACCCATCCTGTATTTGTCCTACTTCTGTCTCCACTCATTATCTCTTGCCTGGACTAATCCAACAGCCTCAAGATACCTCCCTGCCCCAAGCCACTCTTCCAGATTTATCATTGCAACATATTTTTCCCTGAATAGAAATCTGGACTGGCTCACCACCCACCATGGAATAAAATCCAAATTGCAGCAAGGCAGGAAGACTCTTTGACCTGTTGCTCCAACCTCTCTTTCCGTGCTTTTTGCCTAACACACACCCTCTGCCTCGGCCACGTTGAATCTGCAGTCTCTTGTGTATTTGACCTCTGAATTTCTGCTGGGAGGTTCTCTCTCGCCAGAAATGCCTGTCACCCCATTCTCCCCTTCAAATCTTCTATCTATCCTTCACATCATATGTGTAATGCCACCTCCTCTACAAAACCATTAACAGCTCCTTTTCTGATCCTGTTTTCTACTATTATTACTAATAAATATCATTATTATAATATGCTTGGCTTACCCCCCTAGAACATAAACTCCTCGAGGCAGGCAGGATCTTTGCTTTGTTCACTGATACAGCAGCCCAAGCTCTCAGAACTGTGCCTAGCACATAGCACGCACTCTTGTTAAATACTTGTTAAGTGAATGAATGGTTAACATTTATTGAGCACTTATTATGCCAGGAGCTTCCAGGCAGAATCTCATTCAGTCCCCACCACAGCCCTATGAGGAAGGAACTGTTTTGATCCCAGTTTTGCATAGGAAGAAACTGAAGCTTAATGAGATTAAGTAACGTGCCCAAGGTCACACAGTTGATACATGGTAAAGCTAGGATTTGAACCCTGATTTGTCCAAGCCCTAAATAACCTCTCTCTACTGTCTTGAGCTTTGCAGTGGTGTTTTTCACAAAACTCTACAGTTGGCTACAGTAGGTCTTCAGCAAATGGAGCAGTTATCTTGAAGTAGTGGAAATAACTCTTTACATATTTATCTCTTCATTATATCATGAGTTCCCTGAGAATAGGAAGTGAATCCTAATTATTTTATTTCCTCATGGCCACCGCCAGAAGCCCCAGGTAGCCGCACAGTGTCTCACACATGTTTGCGTTCGCTAAATATTTACTGAATTAAGTAAAGGAGTCTGCTGTTAAGAGAGGCAGCATGTGGCAGCCAGGCCTTTTTGCACAGTCAGGGATTCTGACTACTGTCCCGATGGTTGCCCCGAATCCAGGCCCAGCTGCTGTCTCTTCCAACGCTTTGCTTCTTCAGCACACGATGTAGGCTCAGGGTCATCCCTGGCTAACCCACCCGCCACCCTGACTCCGGCCCTTTGCCGTCCTTCCTGTCCTTATGAAATTGCCCTGCCTGTCTTCCTGCTGTCAGTGGTCTGATCACGCAGAGCAAGTCCTGCCCCCCCTACCCCTCTTCTTGACCCCATGCCCTGCCTGAACCTGGCTGCTTCCTTGGTCATTCTTGACAGGCAGCGCAACATGACATTTATATAGATAATTGGAACACAGGGTGGAATGTGATAAGCACAGAGTCACGAGGCACTAGAGGAGCTATGAAGAGGGAAAAATTCCTAGTTAGATGATGGAGGAATGGAAAATGAAGCCACTGTCTTTTTCATCCCGATAAAAGGTGTTTTTGTTTTGTTTTGTTTTGTTTTTAATAAAGAGTTTAGGTTTGTTGGTTATTTAGGATTGTCAATTGCAAGTAATAGAAACTTGAGTGCTTTAAGCTGAAAGGTGAAATGTATTATAAGGATACAGTCTCTCGAGGTATCCAAAGGTTGGAATGCAGCCAGACCTCAGAAAATAGTCCAGGGTCTGGGCAGCATTCTCTTTCCATGTCTTATCCTCACTGTCTCTGTACATCTGCCTCGTTCTCGTCTCTCTGTGATGTCTTCTCGTCCACAGACCTCATCATGGTACATGGCTGCCAATGGCTGCTGTGTTTGTACTTGGAATTTGTACTAAGTGTCCCCATCAGAACCACAAATCCTCAGGGAAATCTACCTCATTGGCCCGGCTCGAGTCCGGTGCTCACCCCTGGCCCAGTCACCTGCTGCCAAGAGAGCAGGGTCACGTTGTTCACCATGGCTGCCAGGCGCCCTGCTCTGTGCAGAAAAGATCATTGTAAGCTGAGCAGACTCTCTAAAAATGTCCATTACAATTGGTTCTGTTACCAGATAAGGCTCTTGTAAAAGAACTCTGGGTGCCTCCCCAAGAAAAGAACAATTAAGAGGCTTCCTAGGGCTTCCCTGGTGGCGCAGTGGTTGAGAGTCTGCCTGCCGATGCAGGGGTCACGGGTTCGTGCCCCTGTCCGGGAAAATCCCACGTGCCGCGGATCGGCTGGGCCCGTGAGCCATGGCCACTGAGCCTGCGCGTCCGGAGCCTGTGCTCTGCGACGGGAGAGGCCACAACAGTGAGAGGCCCGCGTACCGCAAAAAAAAAAAAAAAAAAAAAAAAAAGGAGGCTTCCTAGCTTTGAGATTCTTTGAGAAACAAATACATAAATATGAATTGCCAAACAGCAAGCATCATCCTAATTAACTAAGACAATGTCCACTAGTCATTTCTAACAGGCTTTTAACACCAGTTTTGTTTATCAAAGACCTAGAATCCTGGCTTCAACCAGGTGTCTCACACACATCTAGATGACCCACTAGACCAAAGCATGGAAGATAAACCAGGCTGGGCATTGCTCCCTCCTCAAGGCCTTACACAAATGATGCCCACACCTGCCCTTCGGCAACCAGAGTTCTCTTGTCTTTCTAATAAGCCAGTGTAATCAAGTCCGGGGAGACAAAATCCCCACCGTTGGAGGGTTCCATGCCCCAACAAATTCCAACAGAGCTAACTCTGACCACTGCTTCCTTAATGTGATTTAAGGCTGGGAGAGAGAGGACTAGTGTGGCTCCTTCTTTCATCCTGACCTGGCCTTGCCCATTCAGTGACCCATCAATCTGAGGCTGGGTAAGGATAATCTGAAAAGCTTATCCAACTTAGAAGCGGGAATGCTGGAGTCAGGATGTCCAAGGCAGCTCCAAAGCTTCACGTCCATTCTTCCTGGACAGGGTGCTCACTGCTGTTGCCCCCAGGGTTGACACGTGCTCCTGGGCCCACAGAATTGGTGGCACAGCCCCGGGATGTGGTGAGGTGGCATCCGGGCCCCGTCCTGGAGGATGACAACGTAACTCTTCCTCTCGAAGCATACTGTGTTCCACCCACACCATTTCAGTGACACCCCCTGGCTTGTCTTCCAGGCTCCCCGGGTACAGCAGGCCGTGTGTGCAACCTGACTTCCCGAGGCATGGACAGCTGCGAAGTCATGTGCTGTGGGAGAGGCTATGACACCTCCCGCGTCACCCGGATGACCAAGTGCGAGTGTAAGTTCCACTGGTGCTGTGCTGTGCGCTGCCAGGACTGCCTGGAGGCCCTGGATGTGCACACGTGCAAGGCCCCGAAGAGCCCCGACTGGGCGGCTCCCACATGACCCCAGCGGAGGTCACCATCCACCTTCCCTCCCACAAGGACTCCATTGGATCTGCAAGGATGCTGGGCTCTTGGGTTCCCTCTGGGAGATGTTTCCTTAGGCACGTGGCCTTTGTCTCTACGGAAGCCTCTTCCCGCTCCCTGGGGGCCCAGGACGGGGCCCACACGCTGCACATTAAGCATGCCCTATTTTCTCCGACTGCCGGCATCCTGAGGCACGTCTCTTCCTGGTCGCGACGGGCTGTTAGAGGGGGGAGGGGTGGTGGGCCCAGACCACTGTCTCTACCCACCTAGACATTTCCTCTTCTAGAACAGTTGGCCAGAGGGAAAAAGAGTGTCTCGAAGGAGCTTCCTCTGTGTTTTCCAACAAATGTTCACAGTTAAGAAATTCCATACTTCTGTCCGGAGGGTGAAATATAGAAAGCAGGATAAACCCCTACTGAATTAACTTTAATTCTTGAAAAGACCAAGCAAGGCTTTTGCCTGATCAAGTGATTTTCACAGCCACCACCTCTGGGGTGATTGGTAATTGGCTGGAGAAAAATGGCTTTCAATAAACTTTAGGTTTCAAATGCACGCATTTCAAGGCATTTGCTGCCATATTAAAATCTGATGTGACAAGGTGGGTCTGTTGTCCTTTGGTACAGTTTGGAGTCTGTGCAATAGCAAAAGCCTCAGAAAGTGATTGCTTTGCATTACTGTCCACTCAATATAAAGAACTTTTTAGGGAATGAGATCACTTAGAATCTGAAGGGAATTTAAAAGAAAACTGATGAGCTGGCAGTATTCTGTAACTGTTGGGTGAAGATGGAGGAAAGTAACCTCCATGAGTGGTGAGTGGAATGTCAGAAAACACAACTGTACAGATAAGGGGGAAGGGGGGGAATGAAATTCCTACCTGGTGTGATGCTTGTGGCCCATGGAATTCTGTAACTGAAATGCCTTTAAGAATGAAAACTTTGGGGATGACAAGACCAGGGAACCAAAATGCTGACAGAGAGGTTTCCAGAGCGAGGTCATGCCTGGACAGCTCCAACCATAAGTGGACAACTAAAAGAAGTCGGCCGTGTGCGCAAAGGGGCATCAACTAGTTCCTGTCGCCCTTCAAGCACATTGTAAAGACCTGTCATATTTAATTGTGTTCATTTGACGCTTACAAGATGACAAGATACCATAGCCTAAAGCAAATAACACATAGCCTTGCTTATAAAGTTGGTAACCCTAGTGTATTATATTGCAAACAAATTGTAACTTGGAGACTATATTTAAGGGACCCAGCTGTAATTATGGGAACATCGATATGCAAATTGTGGCTGGCTTCTGCCCTAAACCGAAAGATGACATCCAAGGAAAATGGAGAGGCTGCCGGCCCCGTTGTATCAGATGAAAGAAAGGTGAAATACCCGAAGGTACTCCTCATTCCCCCCCTCCAGTTAGGTTCTAGTTCTAAATGTGATCTCTTCACAGAGCTACATTAACTAACAGGATGATTCGTTACAGGCATCTGGTGTCACATTGCTGCTGCTTGCTTACCCTTTGATACTTTGGCCTTCAGGTTCTCTACCCTTGATTTAGAGCAGGACATTGACACCAAGCCTCTTGGAAATCAACCCTCTGGAGTGTTTTGTCATAATGATATTTGCCTCCTAGCTTTCTTAAAAATGACAGAATTCACCTCTTTTCACTCACTCCCAAACCCTAAAATTAATTGTCTAATTTTTCCAAAGTGGCTCTTCCTTCTTTTTATTCTAAGGATTCAGAGGGTGGGAGGATGGAGCGTGGTGGTGGCTGCTCTGAGCCCAGTGTGGGTCTGGGAGTGGGGAGGGGGGGTGAGTGGGAGGCCGAACAGGGGAGCTCAGTCTTAGTTACACTAAAGCTTGCTGTGGGAGGATGGAGGGACTTTCTTGGGGGTCCCAAAGCCATCAGCCCCCCTTCCTGCTGGATGAACTGTGAAGTCATAAATCCATGGATATATTTAGACATGGAAAGGATCTTAGAGGACATCTTAGCTCCCCTCAGCCTGTATCTGGGGAAACTGAGACCAAGAGAAGTGAAGGAATCTGTACAAATACCAGCCGTTACCCCGATACTCCCAAAAACAGGACCACACTCTAAGAGTCTTCAAGAAAGTTAAGCACTTTATCTATTAAATGAAACTAGTTTGTCTCAGAATTAACTTGGTGGATTCTAAGCAATTTTAGTGTCTTGAGGGGATGTTCATTGTTTGTTTGTTTGTTTATCCCTGGCATGCTTAGATCTGACTCTCTTCTTATGCTGAAATGCATCCTTCCTGATAAGGAGCAAGGGGACAAGGCATGTCCATGTCCCCTTGCTCATACACTGCCTCTTGCTGCATAAATTGTCCTATTTTGTAAGAGAGACTATGGCAGCCATCTTCAGTGGCAGTAGATGAAGCCACTGTGGAGAGTAAAATAAGAGAGTGAAATATTTTTATCTGCTTTTACTTCTGAAAGAGAAAATCTCCAAATTTTTAAAAAGGTGAAGATAATTTCAAACTTATTTTCTTTAGGGTTTGGTACAGGATCAATATTTCATGACTCTAAAAGATACTAAACTCTTGATTTTCCAGGCTTTTAAGGGAATGTATGGCATGAATTACCCAAAATAAAATAATGAGGGAATCCATTCAGGTCAAATCCCCTTACAAATTCCCTCCCGGTAAATATCTTATTATAAGTGGAAGTTTTCTAAGCTCAAGATGATGCCTATTGATTTTTCTGCCATTTCTGAAGACGTTCCACACAGCAGGAGATCTTCACTAGTTCACTGTAGTTTTCTTAAATAAAGATATAATTGCACATGATTCTCAGACTTAGCAAATGGGTTTTTTTCTTCAATAGATTTGCCTCTGTCAATTGGTCTGTGGTGCCGACTGAACACCCTTTTCAATGTGCGTTCTAGTTACAGCGTCCTGGACAGTGCCTCATGCTCTGAAAGCATTAACACCCTGCCTTAAAGAGACCAGTTTATCCCCTCAAATGGCTTAAACTCAAGCACAAACACCCCCAGTGCCATGACCACACTGGGCTCTGGCTCTGTGCCCCTCAAGGATGGGGGCCCTGGCCTGTTATTGGACCACAGTTACTTCAGGATGGGAGTGGGAGACGCATAGGGCAACCCCAGGCGTAGAACACTGCTTATCTGCTCTGCCTTTTATGGGTGTCACTAGATTGAAATGGGCATCCCAGAAGGATCCACCAAATGGCAAGTTAATCTGCACGTGGCCTGATCATGGGAGGGGGAGTGAGAGGGAAAGAGCCAGGTAGCTGTTGCCAAGAGACCAGCTGAGTTTGGTGATGGTGGAGAGTGGCTTTTTCAGCTCTTGCGGGTAACCTCCACCCTTCCTTCTCTGTGGCTTCCCTGTCCCCTCCCAGCACCTACTTCCAAGGCATCTGGAGGCCCCTGAGCCTTAGGGCCTCGGGCCGTTGCTCGGCTGTCCATACCTGTTGTCTAGCTCTGCTCCAGGCTGCCAAGGTTAATTTCAAGAGATGTTTTCAATTGTCACGACGATTTGCCTTTTTATAGGAGTTATTATGATGCTTGAAAACATCAGGTATCACGTTTCTTTTTCAAAGAAAGGCAGCTTTAAAGTCAGAAAATCCAACTTCACATTGGCACTTCTCGGCCTTATTAACTTATTAAAGAATCTTACATTGACTCTCTGAGACCTACAGCGGGCCTCTCTCTCAGAGGCAGCCAACATGACCGTGCATGCGCTTGGGCTTGACAGTATTTTCAGGCCAGGATATTTGTTATTACTTCTCACTTATTAAAGGCTGGCCTGGGGCCGGTGTTGTCTCGCTCAGTTAAAGAACATTCATCTCCCCTCTTGCCCACTCTCAAAATAAAGGCTCAGAGAGGTGTCCAATGGACCAGAACCATTCTTTTGTCTATTTACTGTACTTCAACCTGAGTTCCTTATCTTAAGAGCAAGAGTTGTACTCTCAACAAATAGACCTCCCAGTTCCAAAGCTGGTAAATTGCTTTTGTCAGGTCTGTGCTGACCTGCAGAGCAGTCTGCGGGTGTAAGCTGACAGCTAAGGTGTGCTGATTTTGACCTTATCCTTACCTAGGCAGAGAAAATTTTCACTCATCCATGAGAATGTTCTTTACATTTTTCTGGGGATCAGCAAGGTGACAGGTGGTTTGCAAAGCCCAACATGATCGTTATTTTTCTAAATTGTAGTTGTTCCAGCTCTCGTTTTTTTTTTCCTGAGGTTCACATGGATTTCTTGTTTAACCAAACCTCCCACTTCCACCAGCTAATAAAAGTGTCACGTAGATTGTTACAAAGAACTATTGTTATTTACAAGTCTACATCTTCTGTGAAATCAAAATATAATAAAGCGAATTTTCGGTGTTGACTTTGTTATTCTAAACTCGCGATAGTCTTGCCAAACCCTCTGGTGAAAAGAAATCCCTTCAGGTTACGGAAACCGTCTTTTCTCAGGACCACCCTTAACACAACTTGATTAAGAGGCGTCTTTCAAGTATGTAAAGATTTTCAGGGAAGGCAATTGACTTACCTCACTGATAACTACAATTCACAGGTAAGACATACTCTAGATTGAAAAATTACCCCAGGTTTTCACCTGTGTTCTCCTGTGGTTGCCACCTAAGTGCTTGCCCCCTCTTGGCACCAGCATGCTTTGGCAGCGTTTATAAGTTCAGTGTCTCTCCACAGCAGCTAGACGCATCCCCATCAACTTCTCCATATTATTTTCCAGATAAGTGCTTGCTCTCAGCTAAATGTTTCTTTTCTCAGCTTGATTAAAAACATACAAGATCCCTCACCCCTTCATTGAGATCTGTGCATCCTGATGGTATATGCCACTTACATACAAGCAGCAAAAGCTCAGAAAATGGAAATAAACTCTCCCACAGCAAGGGAAATCCACTCCTCCCCCCATTTTCTCTTCCTTGATGAGCTATATTTTGGGGTGACCTGACTAAACAAGGTGCTGACTGTACGTCAAGCACCCCAAGGTGACCAGCCCCCTAGTCAGGCTGCTCCTGGCCCCTCTAGGATTCATTCCTAGAAACTCCCACACTTGCACGATTTGAAGAAGAGGTGGTGACACAACACATGTGTCTGTGTGTGTTTTTCAAAGGGCATTTCCCCGAAATATTCTTTGCCCAGACACTGTCAGTGCAATTCCCTTTTTATCTAAGCTTTTGTGTGACAGGGCTGTCCTGCACATGGTAGGATCTTTAGAAGCAACCCTCGTCTCTAATCACTGGATGCCAGGACCATGCTCCCTAGTGTGACAACCAGAAGTGTCTCCAGACATTGCCAGATGTCCCAGGTGGGGTGGTGGGAGCGACGGGTGATAGTGAAACCGCTCCCGGGTGAGAACCAAAGATCTAACACTTCAAGTCCTCTTAGTAAAATGGCAGTGTGTTTTCAGAAGTTGGAGGCTGAATTCTTCTTAGGAACTCCTCAGTTTCACAACCCTCAGGGACAAAAAGCCCAAGATATGGCCTGGAGCTGGAGGAGTGAGAACGTTCTAGCTCTGCCTAAAATAGTTGAGTGATTTTGAGTTTTTCAGGACAGAAGAGGGGTAATAGTCAAGAGGGGTCGCTGCAAAATGGAGAAAGTCTGAGTTTCAAGCAGATATGGCGAGACTTTCCAGTGGAGAGCCTGGGTGGGTTACCAGCTACCGGTTGTTCACTGCACGCACACACACACACACACACACACACACACACACACACACACACACACACACTGCCTAGACTCATGTGGGTGGTATTTTAGTGGAGTGAAGGAATTCAGAGAGTTGTCCAACATGTGCCAACGAAGATGGGAAAGGGCCAGCGTGTGCTGGATGCAAGGTGGGGTAGAGTGGAGGAAGAAAGACGCTGGGTGATGGACAAAATGAAGGGTCACCTCAGTGGGCTGGAGACCTTGGGGCAGATGACAACTGGCTAAAGGAAGGAAGCAGAAAGCCTGTCTTCTTTCACTTGACAATTTTTCATGGGCCAAACTGGATTTCTGTTTAGGCTACCCAAAGAAGTATAAAGAGCAGATGAGAACCACTTGGATGAACAAAAGAACTCTTCATCTGTTCCTTCATCCTATGATCCAGTTCTAGATAATACAGCATGAGTAAAATCTGATCAACCAGACCAATTTACCATTTAGACTGTTTTTGGACTCAACTTGATTTTGTCATTTCCGAGTACTGACTAACCCTGTGAAAGCCCCTGTAACTGAATCACAGGCTCTGGATTTCCCCAGGTAGTG
The DNA here is from genome assembly GCF_937001465.1 of Orcinus orca. Lineage (NCBI taxonomy): Eukaryota > Metazoa > Chordata > Mammalia > Artiodactyla > Delphinidae > Orcinus > Orcinus orca. The sequence continues at coordinate 32,256,664 of NC_064567.1, forward strand.
CACGCAATCCTATCTTAATAGCATTGCCGGCTTTCCTAAGTTCCACACATGAGAGGAATCACATTACTGCCTGTAAACCCAATTCAAATACTTCAATGATGAAGATGCATCCAGCATCCACTCAGCCGGCTTGCTCACACTGCTTACTTGGGCAGAGGCTAGGGAGTTTGGCAAACCCATCTGTAAATGTTCAGGGGCTTCATGTTGCAGGTGGAGGTTGCACACCAGCCGAACAAATAGCAGGAAATACAGAAAATGAAATCTGAACTGGAGTCTCCAAATGCCTACCCGCCCACATAAATTGGTATCTGCCCCTTGATCATTATTCTCCAATAGTAATGAAGACTTCATGAAAGGCCTTGAACTCTGAGTTGTCACTGTGGAGCTGTGCTTAATCAAGACAAATATTCCCAGCCTAAGAGTATGACTAGAAGAAGAAAGGAGTAGGGGTTTAATTTTCTTATATATTGTTATAACTATAAACAATGCCTTATCTTCTCAACAACTCTCGTGAAATAATAAGCACTTGCGTTTTTTAAAGTATTTACACCAGTCCTTGGAGATTTTATTAGAATCATGATTCACAGATGAGAAAGTGTCCTCCTCTACAGTGTTTAGTAACACTGTATGTCTCTGGCTATTAACCATTCATTCACTGGTGATTTTCCTTTATTTTTTCTGAACTGACTGATTGGCTCAAGAGGATCCCTCTGGTTTGGATATTATAGACATATAATTAAACAGTTTCTGAAAACTATGTTGTTCTGTCATATGGATATGGGACTTCAAGAGAGCAGTGAGAATCCCTCCAGGATTCATGGAATCACAGAATGTCACATTTGGAAGGAACGACGCACATAATTTATTCCCACCTCTGCATTTTATTCATGGGAAAACAAAAGAAATTTCATGGCTTGGACTGTGATGTAAGCAAGACACTCTGAATCATCTTCAGGCAAGAACAGTTATTTTTCATTCCATCAATGTGTATTGAGCATCTCCTGTGAGTCAACTGCTGTGCTCCATGCTGGAAATGCAGCAGTAACTAAGACAGACATGCCCTTTCCCAGACCCTTCTGGGAGGCTACACGGGATGTGTGTAGTTTACTTTTTACTTTACAAGCACTTTCACAGGCAGGGTTAGATCTAGTCCTTAGGACCACCCTTAGATATAGATATGATTATCCTCTTTTTTTAGATGAGGTAAGTTTCAGAGAAATTTAGTAATTTGCCCAAGATCATAAAAGGGCTTATAGGAGGGAGAGCCTGGACTCAAATATTTGTTTTCTAAGTCTCACTCCAGTGATCTCTCCAGTACACCAGAGCTCTCTCTGATTAAAACTCAAGGAGAAGGGCTTCCCTGGTGGCACAGTGGTTGAGAGTCCGCCTGCCGATGCAGGGGACATGGGTTCGTGCCCTGGTCCGGGAAGATCCCACATGCCGCGGAGCGGCTGGGCCCGTGAGCCATGGTCGCTGAGCCTGCACGTCCGGAGCCTGTGCTCCGCAATGGGAGACGCCACAACAGTGAGAGGCCCGCGTACAGCAAAAAAAAAAAAAAAAACTCAAGGAGAAGTATTCTGTCCAATGGGCTAGTGAAAACTGCTTAGTTGGTTCCATGACCATATTTTCCAGCAGACGTGTGGACTGCCAAAGGACTTCTGACTTCATTTATGTGCAATCCAGACAGCAAATCATATGTACAGTCACATGTAAAAGAGCTCTACCAGAAAGTGACTTGTACTTGTACATTTAACAGGGCACTTATATTTAAAATAAAGTGGTTTTGAGATTCTTCTAGAAAATCTAAGATTTCTGGTCATAAGAAGTCTATTTACTCTGTCATATGGAGATTGACTCCACAACTGAAGAGGGTTCAGAAATATTATGTATCAATTCCAACATTGTATGAATTATGATTTATTCAAGAGTATTTTCCGGGCTTCCCTGGTGGCGCAGTGGTTAAGAATCCGCCTGCCAATGCAGGGGACATGGGTTCAAGCCCTGGTCCAGGAAGACCCCACATGCCATGGAGCAACTAAGCCTGTGCGCCACAGCTACTGAGCCTGCATTCTAGAGCTCACGAGTCACAACTACTGAGCCTGCGTGCCACAACTACTGAAGCCTGCATACCTGAGCCTGCACTCTGCAACAAGAGAAGCCACCACCATAAGAAGCCACGCACCGCAATGAAGAGTAGCCTCCACTCTCCACAACTAGAGAAAGTCCGCACGCAGCAACAAAGACCCAATGCAGCCAAAAATACATAAATAAATAAATTTATATTAAAAAAAAGAGTATTTGCCAAATTCCTATCTAATAAGTGATTACTCAAGTTGAGTAACATGTCAATAGTTTTTAAAAATATTTTTCATAATAGTCTTGCCCTTTTACCCTAAAGAAGGGAGACAGTTAAAATTTTCTTAACAACATTGCCCAAGAAAAAAAAATTCAGAATTGTTTTCAAATGTAAGAATGTATTTCAAAATATTTTGAAGGCACAAAGTGCTTATAAATATGATATTAGCATCTATTAGCAATAATAATATTTTACCTTGTTTAACATGAAGTATGGATGGTCTTTCTCTCCATAAAGCAAACTGGGAAGATTTGTATAATCCTAGATTATTAGATAATGTTTCTAGGAGCAACAGGTGATCTCTGCTGTACCTTCCGGTCTAGAAACAGTCCAGCAGGGCTGCAGCAGTACATATTGTTGGCACTGACCTCCAATTGATTTCTAATCTACGACTCATTTAGTCGAGCCTTGTGGTTGGGATTGCTTCTGATGGTGGCCAAATCAGCAAAAGGAAATTCTCTTTAGAATGTAAAGGAACCAAGGATAAGTCCTTACATGAATATATGAGGAGTGTAGGAGAGCAAGAGAGAATCTTTGTCTAGATAGAATGTTAAGCAATGGGCTAGGGGAGAGGGTGGAGAATTTTTATTACAATTATTCTAAAAGCGTATGGAATAGATTTACACTCATGTTTATTCATGATAAAAAAAAAACCTGCCCCCAGATATGCATTTTAATTTGTGAGAAAACTGCTAAGCAATGTGAGATCATGGAGAAGGCGGTCCTTAAAATAAATAAGTAAATAAAATCTAGGGAATGTAATCCTGCCTAGAATGTGATTCATTCTTTTGGAGCAATAAGTGAAATGATGTCCAAAAGCAATTTTCATATTTCTTGGACATGTAAGCATTTTTCCTTGTACAACTATAGCAGAATCAGATCCCTAGGTAGATTATATAGACAACCATGAGGGGAACAACTCACCCCGAAATGTCATTTTTCTTTCATTGTTCCAGAATGGGGCTTAAAATTCTCACCCTTACCAATGCTGCCTGGGGATGAAGAAACTACGTTAGGAACTTTTCTTTTAAAATGCATGAACTGGGGGGACCTTCAAGATGGCGGAGGAGTAAGACATGGAGATCACCTTCCACCCCACAAATACATCAAAAATACATCTACATGTGGAACAACTCCTACAGAACACCTACCGAACACTGCCAGAAGACCTCAGACTTCCCAAAAGGCAAGAAAATCCCCACGTACCAGGGTAGGGCAAAAGAAAAAAGAAAAAACAGAGACAAAAGAACAGGGACGGGACCTGCATCTGTGGGAGGAGCTGTGAAGGAGGAAAAGTTTCCACACACCAGGAAGCCCCTGCACTGGTGGAGACGGTGGGGGGGGGGGTGATGGGGGGGGGAAAGCTTCAGAGCCAAGGAGGAGAGCACAGCAACAGGGGTGCAGAGGGCAAAGCGGAGAGATTCCTGCACAGAGGATCGGTGCCGACCAGCACTCACCAGCCTGGGAGGCTTGTCTGCTCACCCACCGGGGCAGGTGGGGGCTGGGAGCTGAGGCTCAGGCCTTGGAGGTCAGATCCCAGGGAGAGGACTGGGGTTGGCTGCGTGAACACAGCCTGAAGGGGGCAAGTGTGCCACACCTAGCTGGGAGGGAGTCCGGGAAAAATTCTGGAACTGCCTAAGAGGCAAGAGACCATTGTTTCAGGGTGTGTGAGGAGAGGGGATTCCTTCCCCCATGTGCCCACAGAAGGCAGAGCACCACCTAAGCAAGCTCCAGAGAGAGGCGCAAGCCATGGCTATCAGCTTGGACCCCAGAGACGAGCATGAAACGCTAACACTGCTGCCGCTGCCACCAAGAAGCCTGTGTGCAAGCACAGGTCACTACCCACACCCCCCTTCCTGGGAGCTTGTGCAGCATGTCACTGCCAGGGTCGCGAGATCCAGGGACAACTTCCCTGGGAGAATACACAGCGCTACTCAGACTGTTGCAATGTCATGCTGGCTTCTGCCATCACAGGCTCGCCCTGCATTCCAGTTATGACTACTGTACCCCTCCCTCCTCCTGGCCTGAGAGAGCAAAATAGCCCTAATCAACCTCTGCTTTAACCCTCTCCTGTCTGCGCAGGGAAAAGATGCCTGAGGGCAACCTACATGCAGAGGTGGGGCCAAAAGAGCCCCAGGAGCTGTGCAAACAAAGAAAAGAAAGGGAAATCTCTCCTAGCAAGCTCAGGAGCAGTGGATTAAATCCCCACAATCAACCTGAGGTACCCTGCATCTGTGGAATACCTGAAGAGACAACAAATGTTCCCCAAATTGAGGCGGTGGACTTTGGGACCAACTACAGACTTGGGCTTTGCTGTCTGCAACTGATTGGTTTCTGATTTTTATGTTTATCTTAGTTTAGTTTTTAGTGCTTGTTATCATTGGTGGATTTGTTTATTGGTTTGGTTGCTCTTTTCCTTTTTTTTATTTTTAAATTCTATTATTTTTAATTTTATTATGTTTTATTATTATTTTATTTCATTCTTTCTTTTCTTTTTTTCTCTTCCTTTTCTTCTGAGCCATGTGGCTGACAGGGTATTGGTGCTCTGGCCGGGTGTCAGGCCTGAGCCTCCAAGGTGGGAGAGCCGTGTCCAGGACATTGGACCACCAGAGACTTCCTGGCCCTTCGTAATATCAATCAGTGAGAGCTCTCCCAGAGATTTCCATCTCAACACTGAGATGCAGCTCCACCAAATGGCCAGCAAGCTCCAATGCTGGATGCCCCATGCCAAACAACTAGCAAGACAGGAACACAACTCCACCCATTAGCAGAGAGGCTGCCTGAAATCATACTAAGACAAAGACACCCCAAAACACAGCACCGGACACGGGCCTGCCCACCAGAACACAGGCACCAGTCCCTTCCACCAGGAAGCCTACACAAGCCACTGAACCAACCTCACCCACTGGGGGCAGACATCAAAAACAACAGGAACTACAAACAAGCAGCCCGTGAAAAGGAGAGCCCAAACACAGTAAATTAAACAAAATGAGAAGACAGAGAAGTATGCAGCAGATGAAGAAGCAAGGTAAAACCCCACCAGACCAAACAAATGAAGAGGAAACAGGCAGTCTACCTGAAAAAGAATTCAGAGTAATGACAGTAAAGATGATCCAAAATCTTGGAAATTGAATACAGAGAATGCAAGAAACATTTAACAAGGACCTAGAAGAACTAAAGAGCAAACAAATGCAATAAATGAACAACACAATAAATGAAATTAAAAATTCTCTAGAAGGAATCAATAGCAGAATAACTGAGGCAGAAGAATGGATAAGTGACCTGGAAGACAAAATACTGGAAGTAACTACCACAGAGCAGAATAAAGAAAAAAGAATGGAAAGAATTGAGGACAGTCTCAGAGACCTCTGGGACAACATTAAACATATCAACATTCGAATAAGAGGGGGTCCCAGAAGAAGAAGAGAAAAAGAAAGGGTCTGAGAAAATATTTGAAGAGATTATAGTTGAAAACTTCCCTAACATGGGAAAGGAAATAGTCAATCAAGTCCAGGAAGCGCAGAGAGTCCCATACAGGATAAATCCAGGGAGAAACATGCCAAGACACATATTAATCAAACTATCAAAAATTAAATACGAAGAAAAAAATATTAAAAGCAGCAAGGGAAAAGGAACAAATAACATACAAGGGAATCCCCATAAGGTTAACAGCAGATCTTTCAGCAGAAACTCTGCAAGCCAGAAAGGAGTGGCAGGACATATTTAAAGTGATGAAAGGGAAAGACGTACAACCAATGTTACTCTACCTAGCAAGGATCTCACTCATCAACAGAGAAACTAAAACCTCTACAGACAAGCAAAAGCTAAGAGAATTCAGCACCACCAAACCAGCCTTACAACAAATGCTAAAGGAACTTCTCTAGGCAGGAAACACAAGAGAAGGAAAAGACCTACAATAACAAACCCAAAACAATTAAGAAAATGGTAATAGGAACATACATATCAATAATTACCTTAAATGTAAATGGATTAAATGCTCCAACCAAAAGATATAGACTGGCTGAATGGATACAAAAACAAGACCCATATATATGCTGTCTACAAGAGACCCACTTCAGACCTAGGGACACATACAGACTGAAAGTGAGGGGATGGAAAAAGATATTCCATGCAAATGGAAATCAAAAGAAAGCTGGAGCAGCAATTCTCATATCAGACAAAATAGACTTTAAAGAATATTATAAGAGACAAAGAAGCACACTACATAATGATCAAGGGATCAATCCAAGAAGACATAACAATTGTAAATATTTATGCACCCAACATAGGAGCAACACAATACATAAGGCAAATGCTAACAGCCATAAAAGGGGAAATCAACAGTAACACAATCATAGTAGGGGGCTTTAACACCCCACTTACACCAAAGGACAGATCACCCAAAATGAAAATAAATAAGAAAACAGAAGTTTAAAATGACACATTAGACAAGATGGACTTAACTGATATTTATAGGACATTCCATCCAAAAACAACAGAATACATTTTCTTCTCAAGTGCTCATGGAGCATTCTCCAAGATACATCATATCTTGGGTCACAAATCAAGCCTCAGTAAATTTAAGAAAATTGAAATTGTATCAAGTATCTTTTACAACCACAACACTATGAGACTAGATATGAACTACAGGAAAAAACTCTGTAAAAAATACAAACACATGAGGGCTAAACAATACACTACAAAATAACCAAGAGATCACTGAAGAAATCAAAGAGGAAATCAAAAAACACCTAGAAACAAATGATAATGGCCCAAAACCTATCAAAAGCAGTTCTAAGAGGAAAGTTTACAGCAATACAATCCTACCTCAAGAAACAAGAAAAATCTCAAATAAACAACTGAACCTTACACCTAAAGCAATTAGAGGAGGAACAAAAACACACGCAAAGTCAGCAGAAGGAAATCATAAAGATCAGATCAGAAATAAATGAAAAAGAAATGAAGTAAACAATAGCAAAGATCCATAAAACTAAAAGCTGGTCCTTTGAGAAGTTAAACAGAGTTGATAAACCATTGGCCAGACTCACCAAGAAAAAAAGGGAGAAGACTCAAATCAACAGGTTTAGAAATGAAAAAGGAGAAGTAACAACTGCCACTGCAGAAATAAACAGGATCATGAGAGATTACTACTAGCAACTATATGCCAATAAAATGAACAACCTGGAAGAAATGGACAAATTCTCAGAAAAGCATAATCTTCCAGTACTGAACCAGGAAGAAATAGAAAATATGAACAGATGAATCACAAGCACTGAAATTGAAACTGTGATTAAAAATCTTCCAACAAACAAAAGCCCAGGAGCAGATGACTTCAGAGGTGAGTTCTATCAAACATTTAGAGAAGAGCTAACACCTACCCTTCTCAAACTCTTCCAAAATATAGCAGAGGGAGGAACACTCCCAATCTCATTCTATGAGGCCACAATCACCAAAACCAGACAAAGATGTCACAAAAAAGAAAGCTACAGGCCAATATCACTGAGGAACATAGATGCAAAAATCCTCAACAAAATACTAGCAAACAGAATCCAACAACACAATAAAAAGATCATACACCATGATCAAGTGGGGTTTATCCCAGAAATGCAAGGATTCTTCAATATATGCAAATCAATCAATGTGATACACCATATTAAAAAATTGAAGGATAAAAACCATATGATAATCTCAATAGACGCAGAAAAAGCTCTCAACAAAATTCAACACCCATTTATGATAAAAAATCTCCAGAAAGTAGGCAGAGAAGGAACCTACCTCAACATAATAAAGGCCATATATGACAAACTCACAGCCAACATCGTTCTCAATGGTGAAAAACTGAAACCATTTCCTCTAAGATCAGGAACAAGACAAGGTTGCCCACTCTCACGGCTATTATTCAACATAGTTTTGGAAGTTTTAGCCACAGCAATCAGAGAAGAAAAAGAAATAAAAGGAATCTAAATCAGAAAAGAGGAAGTAAAGCTGTCACTGTTTGCAGATGACATGAAACTATACATAGAGAATCCTAAAAATGTTACCAGAAAACTACTAATCAATGAATCTGTTAAAGTTGCAGAATACAAAATTAATGCATAGAAATCTCTTGCATTCCTATACACTAATGATGAAAAGTCTGAAAGACAAATTAAGGAAACACTCCCATTAACCACTGAAGCAAAAAGAATAAAATACCTAGGAATAAACCTACCTAAGGAGATAAAAGTTCTGTATGCGGTAAACTATAAGACACTGATGAGTGCAATTAAAGACGATAAAAACAGATGGAGAGATATACCATGTTCTTGGATTGGAAGAATCAACATTGTGAAAATGACTCTACTACCCAAAGCAATTTACAGATTCAATGCAAGTCCTATCAAACTACTAATGGCATTTTTTAGAGAACTAGAACAAAAATTTCACAGTTTGTATGGAAACAAAAAAGACCCCGAATAGTCAATGCAATCTTGAGAATGAAAAACGGAGCTGGAGGAATCAGGCTCCCTGATTCAGACTATACTACAAAGCTACAGTAATCAAGATAGTATGGTACTGGCAAAAAAAAACCCCTGAAATATAGATCAATGGAACAGGACAGAAAGCCCAGAGATAAACCCATGCACGCATGGTCAACATATCTGTGCTAAAGGTGGTAAGAATATACAATGGAGAAGAGACAGCCTCTTCAATAAATGGTGCTGGGACAACTGGACCGCTACATGGAAAAGAATGAAATTAGAAAACTCTCTAACACCATACACAAAAATAAACTCAAAATGGATTAAAGACCTAAATGTAAGGCCAGACACTATAAAACTCTTAGAGGAAAACATAGGCAGAACACTCTATGACATATGTCACAGCAAGATCCTTTTGGACCCATCTCCTAGAGAAATGGAAATTAAAAAAAAAAAACTAAACAAATGGGACCTAATGAAACTTAAAAGCTTTTGCACAGCAAAGGAAACCTTAACAAGATGAAAAGACAACCCTCAGAATGGGAGAAAATATTTGCAAATGAAGCAACTGACAAAGGATTAATCTCCAAAATTTACAAGCAGCTCATGCAGCTCAATATCAAAAAAACAACCCAATCCAAAAATGGGCAGAAGACCTAAATAGACATTTCTCCAAAGAAGGTATACAGATGGCCAGCAAACATATGAAAGAGCACTCAACATCACTAATCATTAGAGAAATGCAAATCAACACCGCCATGAGGTATCACTTCACACTGTTCAGAATGGCCATCATCAAAAAACCTGCAAACAATAAATGCTGGAGAGGGTGTGGAGAAAAGGGTACCCTCTTGCACTGCTGGTGGGAATGTAAATTGATACAGCCACTATGGAGAACAGTATGGAGGTTCCTTAAAAAACTAAAAATAGAACTACCATATGATCCAGCAATCCCACTACTGGGCATATACCCTGAGAAAACCATAATTCAAAAAGAGACATTTACCACAATGTTCATTGTAGCTCTATTTACAACAGCCAGAACATGGAAGCGACCTAAGTGTTCATCGACAGATGAATGGATAAAGAAGATGTGGCACATATATACAATGGAATATTACTCAGCCATAAAAAGAAATGAAACTGAGTTATTTGTAGTGAGGTGGATGAACCTAGAGTCTGTCATACAGAGTGAAGTAAGTCAGAAAGAGAAAAACAAATACCATATGCTAACATATATATGGAATCTAAAAAAAGAAAAAAAAAAGGTTCTGATGAACCTAGAAGCAGGACAGGAATAAAGACGCAGAGGTAGAGAATGGACTTGAGGACACAGGGCGGGGGAAGTGTAAGCTCAGACGAAGTGAAAGAGTAGCACTGACATATATACACTACCAAATGCAAAATAGATAGCTAGTGGGAAGCAGCTGCACGGCACAGGGAGATCAGCTCAGTGCTTTGTGACCACCTAGAAGGGTGGGATAGGGAGGGTGGGAGGGAGGCACAAGAGGGAGGGGATATGGGGACATATGTATACATATAACTGATTCACTTTGTTATACAGCAGAAACTAATACAACATTGTAAAGCAATTATAGTCCAACAAAGATGTTAAAAAATAAGTAAATAACAAATGAAATGCATGAATATTATTGAGCTTTATTCCTTAAGTCAACAATTATTATTCAACAAAATCTGGCACAATTTACCATCTATCAAATGGTATTTTCCCCAGTGTTGGGGAAACAGCATTGAAAAGGCAGATGATATAAATCAGAATTCTCTTTCTGGTAATATAGCAGACAAAATATCCCCCAAAGAAGCCTTTTGCTGCAAAATGTCTAGAAATTCAACAGAAGGTAAAATAAGCATCCTTCGAAATGTGTAAGTGAATTCTTCCCACCCCGACACTCAAATACAGGAAAGCTCCAAAGCCCAAAACTAAAGAGCAAACTGAAAACTCAAGTTCTGGTGCCCGAGTGGAAGTCTACTATCTCCGCCTCTAGAAGATTGGCCGTGTCAGTGCAGGAAACAAGGTTTGGAGTCTTCTTGAAGTGAGGAATTGGAATTAGGACACAACATCCAATCCTTTCCCATGTAAAGTCAGAACCTTCAAAGGGCTATACAATCAGTAAAGGAAAAACCTGACCACTAGGCACAGGGAATCAACTGCGAACTTTGTTTGCTATGAAATGAGATTAGGGTAGGGAAATATAAATTAGTTAATGAATTAATTAAATTTATAGCTCTGACCATTTACAACTACCAGTCTCTCCTCATCTTAGTTTGAAGTTAGAATTTACATAACTTGTTCCAGGACTTGCCTACCCAAGAAATTAACCTAAAAAAAAATTCTAGATTGAGGTGCCCAGCAGATGCAAGAACAAAACCTTTCAGCGGGTCACACTTTCAACCAGGCTTGTAGAGGATTCTCCTAGGTAAAACTTCACCAAACCTGAGTTTATAATCTAAAACTACAAAACATGCCACAGAATAAGACTACAAGATTGAGAGTAACAGAAAAAACAAACCACAGACTTAGATCCTCAAGAATATTAGATAATAAAATTATTATACACAGACTACAAAACAAATCTGTTTAAGGATGATAAAAGAAACTACAAAATGAATAATAATAAAATAATAATACTTAAAGGAAAAAGATTTAGTTAAAAGATAATTGAAAAGCATTAAAAAGAACATCTAGAAATTAAAAATATAATCACTGATATTACAAACTAAATGATTTTCTACCTGTGGCCACAGCTGAGGGAGTATTGTTAAAGGCTTCCTTCTACTGCCATCATGTCTAATTCAGTCTCCCAAAGAGCCCAAAGAGGCATGTAAGCCCTTTGTTAAAGGTTTGAACTTAAAAAAACAACAACTGTGAGAGACTGAGGAGCCATGGGGAACACCCACAGACTGTGTGGTAATGGAAGATTCAAACACCAAGCACTTCATAAGCTTTGGGTTTTGACATGTGCCACTGTGGTGCAAGCAGATGCATCATGAATGCAAGGCCACACAGGTGGATGGAAGAGCTGTGAACCAAAGAAGGCTGTCTCCAGAGAAGGTTTTCAAAGACTAGGTGCCCACTTACCTATGAAAAAGACCTTTGTCAGTAGCAATGAAAACAACATTGAAGAATATCGTGTAGGAGATTAATCTGAGCAGTATAGGAAGAATGAAATGACTGAAATCATTACAGTCTAGGGAAGTGACAAGAAGAGAGCCTTTGCTTTTATAACGTTAGATGACCATAACTCCGTGGATAAGACTGTCATTCAGAAATGCCATCTTGTGAATAACCATAACTGTGAAGTAAGGAGAGCCCTGGATAAGCAAGAGACGGATAGTGCCTCATTCAATTCAAAATGGTTCTAAAAATTTTGGCAGGAGGTTGTTTTAGAGGGAATGGCAACTTTGGTCATGGAGGAAACTTCAGTGTTGTGATAGCTTTGCTGGCAGCCATGTTGGTGATGAATTTGACGGCAATAGTGGATTTGGTAAGAATGCAAGTAGTTTTGGAAATGATGGAAGCTACAATGACTTTGACAGTTACAACAATCAATCTTCAAATTCTGGACCCATAAAGGAAGGAAACTTTGGAGGCAGAAGTTCTGGTCCTTATGGTGGTGAAGGCCAATACTTTGCCAAACCACAAAACTAATATGGTTATGGGTCTTCCAGCAACACAGGTAGTTATGGAAGTATAGAAGATTTTAATTACAGTTAAGAAAAAAAAAAAACCTTAGCAGAAAAGGAAAGCCAGAGAAGGGACAAAAAGCTATAGGTTACAACAGGTGTGTAAACTCAGCCAATCATAGTGGTAGACCCTAACTGCTACACGGAAAAAAAGAAAAAAAAGAGGGTCCGTATTTGTGACTAACTGTATAACAAGCATTTTAGTTGTTTTTTTAAAACATCTTTATTGGAGTATAATTGCTTTACAATGTTGTGTTAGTTTCTGCTGTATAACAAAGTGAATCAGTTATATGTATACAAATAGCCCCATATCCCCTCTCTCTTGCGCCTCCCTCCCACCCTCCCTATCCCACCCCTCTAGGTGGTCACAAAACACTGAGCTGATCTCCCTGTGCCATGTAGCTGCTTCCCACTAGCTATCTATTTTACGTTTGGTAGTGTATATATATCCATGCCACTCTCTCACTTTGTCACAGCTTACCCTTCCCCCTCCCAAAATCCTCAAGTCCATTCTCTAGTAGGTCTGTGTCTTTATTCCCATCTTACCCCTAGGTGCTTCATGACCTTTTTTTTTTTCCCTTAGATTCCATATATATGTGTTAGCATACGGTATTTGTTTTTCTCTTTCTGACTTACTTCACTCTGTATGACAGACTCTAGGTCCATCCACCTCACTACAAATAACTCAATTTCGTTTCTTTTTATGGCTGAGTAATACTCCATTGTATATATGTGCCACATCTTCTTTATCCATTCATCTGATGATGGACACTTAAGTTGCTTCCACATGCTGGCTATTGTAAATAGAGCTACAATGAACATTGTGGTACATGTCTCTTTTTGAATTATGGTTTAGGGTATATGCCCAGAGGTGGGATTGCTGGGTCGTATGGTAGCTCTATTTTTAGTTTTTTAAGGAACCTCCATACTGTTCTCCATAGTGGCTGTATCAATTTTCATTCCCACCAGCAGTGCAAGAGGGTTCCCTTTTCTCCACACTCTCTCCAGCATTTACTGTTTGTAGATTTTTTAATGATGGCCATTTTGACCAGTGTGAGGTGATACCAACTGTAGTTTTGATTTGTATTTCTCTAATGATTAGTGATGTTGAGCATTCTCTCATGTGTTTGTTGGCAATCTGTATATCTTCTTTGAAGAAATGTCTATTTAGGTCTTCTGCCCATTTTTGGATTGGGTTGTTTGTTTTTTTGATATTGAGCTGCATGAGCTGCTTGTATTATTTTGGAGATTAATCCTTTGTCAGTTGCTTCATTTGCAAATATTTTCTCCCATTCTGAGGGTTGTCTTTTTGTCTTATTTATGGCTTCCTTTGCTGTGCAAAAGCTTTTAAGTTTCATTAGGTCCCATTTGTTTACTTTTGTTTTTATTTCCATTTCTCTAGAAGGTGGGTCCAAAAGGATCTTGCTGTGACGTATGTCATAGAGTGTTCTGCCTATGTTTTCCTCTAAGAGTTTTATAGTGTCTGGCCTTACCTTTAGATCTTTAATCAATTTTGAGTTTAAGTATTTTAGTTTTGTCCTGTGGAAAGTACAAAGCATTCCAACAAACGGCTTTAATGTAGGGTTTTGTTGTTGATGTTCACATGTTTTGATTGCTAAATATAATAGTCTGATCATGATGATGATATACTGTGTCTTTTAAAAAATATTCAGTGAATGTGGTGAATAGAAAAATAGATATAGCTAAAGAGAGAACTAGTAAAGCAGAAGATAAACCTAAGGAAATTACTCAAAATGTTGTCCAAGATATAAAGAAATGGAAAATATGAAAGAAGTTAAGAGACATGGAACGTAGAATGAAAAGGTCCATTATATATCTTATAATAGAAATTCTAGAGAGAAAGATGTGCATTTTCCAGAATGGATGATCAATATGAACCTTCAGTTTTAAGAAGCATAAATTCCAGGTAGTAAAAACAAAATAAAGGGCTTCCCTGGTGGCGCAGTGGTTGAGAGTCCGCCTGCTGATGTAGGGGACACGGGTTCGTGCCCTGGCCCGGGAAGATCCCACATGCCACAGAGCAGCTAGGCCCGTGAGCCATGGCCGCTGAGCCTGCGTGTCCGGAGCCTGTGCTCCACAGCGGGAGAGGCCACAACAGTGAGAGGCCCGTGTACCACAAAAATAAATAAATAAATAAATAAACACACATTAAAACCTATTGTAGAGAAAGTGCAGAGAGTAGAAGAAAGAGAGAAGATATTAAAAGCTACCAGAGAGGGTTCGTCCCTGGTGGTCCAGTGGTAGGACTTCATGCCCCCAATGCAGGGGGCCTGGGTTTGATCCCTGGTCGGGGAACTAGATCCCGAATACATGCTGCAACCAAGAGTTCGCAATCTGGAACTACGAGTCCACATGCCGCAGCTAAGGAGTCTGCATGTCACAACTAAGAAGTCCACATGCTGCAACTAAGAAGCCAACGTGCTGCAACTATGATGCTGCAACTACAAAGATCCCGCATGCCACAACTAAGACCCAGCACAGCTTAAATAAATAAATAAATTTTTTTTTTTTTAAAAGCTACCAGACAGAAAAGACAAGCTACCTACAAAAGAAAATCAGATCAAAAGCAGACTTTTCCAAAGAAATGATGGAAGCAAGAAGGCAATGGATTACTTTCAAAGTCCTGAAAGAAAATAAATATTAATCTATAACTTTATATCCAGCTGACCTATCATTAAAGAACAAGAATAAAATAATGGCATTTTCAGACAAACAAAATCTATCAAGAACAAATCCTATCTACAGGAACTTCAGGTAAAAGGAAATATATTCCAAAAGGAATGCAAGAGGAAATGTTGAGCAAAGAAATTTGTATATATGCAATCAAATTGACAATAATGGATATATATATATATATATATATATATATATATATATATATATATTAACATCTTTTTTGGAGTATAATTGCTTTACAATGTAGTGTTAGTTTCTGCTGTACAACAAAGTGAATCAGCTATACATATACATATATCCCCATATCTCCTCCCTCTTGCATCTCCCTCCCACCCTCCCTATCCCACCCCTCCAGGTGGTAAAAAAGCACCAAGCTGATCTCCCTGTGCTGTGTGGCTTCTTCCCACTAGCTATCTATTTTACATTTGGTAGTGTATATATGTCCATGTCACTCTCTCACTTCATCCCTGCTTATCCTTCCCCCTCCCCATGTCCTCAAGTCCATTCTCTACATCTGCATCTTTATTCCTGTCCTGCCCCTAGGTTCTTCAGAACCTTTTTTTTTTTTTTTAGATTCCATATATATATGTGTTAGCATATGGTATTTGTTTTTCTCTTTCTGACTTACTTCACTCTGTATGACAGTCTCTAGGTCTACCCACTTCACTACAAATAACTCAATTTCGTTTCTTTTTTGGATATATAATTACTAATTTCTGGTAACAAAACAAGGTGAAATAAAATATTGGTAACAATATTAAGATGGAAGGAGAGTGATTTAATATAAGCATTTTAAGTTTTTTTAATATTGAGAAGTTAGAAATATTAATAAACTTTAGACACTGTTAAGTAAGCATGTTAAAATTTTAAAGATAACCATTAAAACAAAAAGTGAATAATTTCCTATTTAGTAAAGAGATAAAAATAATTTTTAAAACTGTTTAGTCAATCTAAAAGGAGAATAAATTTGTAGGTGTTGATGTGGAGGGGACTTAGAGTGAAAGCAGGGAAACTGGCTGGGATTCTATTGCTCAAAATAAGCAATAAAAATACCTAGGTATAAAAATAACGACTGTACAGAACTATAAGGAAAAAATCTACAAATCTTTAGTAATGGAAATAAGAGACACTTCGAATGCATGGAGAGATTACCATAGAAAAACGTAATATTGTAAAATGTCAGCTGTTTACTAAAATTCATCTACAAAGGTACAACTCTAATACAAGGCCAGCCAAGGATGATTATGATTGTTTCCCTTAGGCAGGCTTTCTCCCTCCTTTCCTTTCCTTGTACCAGTTTCCCTTCTCACTTCTCACTCATGATTCCACCATAGAACAGCAGGCATTCAGCAGGTATGCAACAAATAAGTATTCTTTTAAAATAAAGGAATGAAGAAATGAATGATTTAACTGTTCTGCAAGCAATTTCTGATTCATATTCTCAAAAAATTTCCATCAAGCATGGTACACAATACATATCAAGATAATACCCAGGCTTCCCTGGTGGTGCAGTGGTTAAGATCCTGCCTGTCAATGCAGGGGACACAGGTTCGAGCCCTAGTCTGGGAAGATCCCACATGGCCTTGGAGCAACTAAGCTCATGCACCACAGCTACTGAGCCTGCACTCTAGAGCCTATGAGCCACTATTACTGAGCCCACGTGCCACAACTACTGAAGCTCACGTGCCCTAGAGCCCGTGCTCCGCAACAAGATAAGCCACCGCAACGAGAAGCCCGCACACCACAAGGAAGAGTAGCCCCCACCCCCCGCAACTAGAGAAAGCCCGCGCACAGCAACGAAGACCCAACACAGCCATAAATAAATAAATAAATTTATTTAAAAAAAAAGATAATACCCAACTTTGAATCTCTGCATAGGTATGCACAGCAACCTCTTGAGCAGGACATTTTGTGGGTTGATTACAATTGGAAAATTACTGAAGACGTCTTCCTGAGAGACTTAGATAGATGACAATATTGACTTCTTAGTATTAATCTGATGAAAAATAACCCATACTAATTATAAGAACAGAAAATCATTAAATACTTTCTAAATGCTTCTTTTTTTTTTTTTTTTTTTTGCGATATGTGGGCCTCTCACTGTTGTAGCCTCTCTCGTTGCGGAGTACAGGCTCTGGACGCGCAGGCTCAGCGGCCATGGCTCACGGGCCTAGCCGCTCCGCGGCATGTGGGATCTTCCCGGACCGAGGCACGAACGCATGTCCTCTGCATCGGCAGGCAGACTCTCAACCACCGCGCCACCAGGGAAGCCCCTAAATGCTTCTTAAAGTCAACAAAGCTCTGATTTCATACAGTAATCTCTATAGCTTCCTATTTATTGTGTAGCTCAGGAGGTGTCTTCAAGTAAATCTTTAGGTGTATAAATATAGTGAACTACTCATGAAAGGATCAGAAATTCACACTCTGATTAATTTCCTGAAGATGATCAAAAAGATCCCAAATGCATAATAGTCCCTGAGAGCTGGTTGTCTTGAAACACAAAACTATTAACATATTACTAAGAACTGTATTCCCCTATACTCTTTATCCCTACTCTCATTATGAATGAATAACTGGAGCTTGAAAGCTAGTATTACTCATATCTTTACCAGCTTTACACATTGTTCCCCAATTTACTGCTTATTCATCTATGTACCCTAATTAGCAGAAATTCAAGATCTCTCTCGGGGTTCCAACTTCAAATTGTCTAAGAATCCCAGGGACTCACTAAGCCCGTATTGGTCAGTACTTCTAAAACAGCATAACTGGAAGTCTCTTCAGTCTAGGCATCATTGTTTCTGTGACCTTTTTAGGTAAGGTGCTATCACTGAACGCTAATCCTGTGGAGCGGCAAGGACTCTAGCTCAAGGATCAGGAGATACCCTTGCTGGCCAGATCCCTATACAACCGAAAGCTCACACTTGGCTTTCAAGGGTATAGCTCTTTTCATTTTCACTCACATATTCAGCCACTGTCCTCAAAGAGTGACAACACATCTTGGTGTCTAGGTCCAGAGGTTCTTCAGCCTTACCTACATGTTTTGCTGGAACCCTGCTTTGAGCCTGCATCACCTCATAAGGAATTCCCCCTTGGAGTCTTCTCACGCCAGCAGATGCCACGCTCTTAAAAACAGATTTCTCTAATTTCAACTCTCAGAACGAAGAGCATGGGGTCTGGCATTCCTTCCTTACCACAAGCCTCTAGGGCTCTTTTTGCAAACTGATAAGCCACAGGAATTTTTAAAAGATTGTTACATCCTCCCTCTAGGGCGAGAGGAGTCTAGTGCCTTCACGTTAGCTTAACTAAGACGGGGTACACAAATGATTCTTCCCATAATGAAATTCTTCTCCAAACTGATTTGTGTCTTCATTCCTATACCTAGTAGTTACAGTACCCAGATACATGAGCTTAAAAAGCTAATCTGGTAATCCCAAACTACTATATATAAAAGAGAGATCAACAGGGCCTACTGTATAGCACAGGGAACTCTACTTAATACTCTGTAATAACCTATCTGGGAAAAAAACCTGAAAAAGAATAGATATATGTATGTGTATAACTAAATCACTTTGCTGTACGCCTGAAACACAACGTTGTAAATCCACTATACTTCAATATAAGATAAAAAAAAAACATACACAATGAAACAACAACAACAAAAAGTTAATCTGTGCCCTCAGCTTTCAGGTAAGGTACAGAGGGTTGGAGCAAGCCACACCTCCTACTGTGACAACTCTGAAAACTTCCTTCACGTAGCCTCCTTGCCTCCAGGCCACAGCCTCTTTCAACTTGAACTCCTCAGCCCTCTAGGTAGGAATTTTTTATTAAAGTTATAGTTTTTAGGTTCAAATGGCCCTTTTTTTTTTTTTTTTTTTTTTGCGGTACGTGGGCCTCTCACTGCTGTGGCCTCTCCCGTTGCGGAGCACAGGCTCCGAACACGCAGGCTCAGCGGCCATGGCTCACGGGCCCAGCCGCTCCGCGGCATGTGGGATCTTCCCGGACCAGGGCACGAACCTGCGTCCCCTACATCGGCAGGCGGACTCTCAACCACTGCGCCACCAGGCAAGCCCTCAAATGGCCCTTTTTAAACACACACCAACCATCCCTCAAGGGCTCAGGGAAGAGGCAGCAATCTGTTTCAACACTAGAGGAGAAGCTGTGTTGAACCGTGTGAGCAGAGCTCCACCATCTTCATACGTTTATAAGGGTATTTCAAGGGCAGTTTTGATTATACTGCAGTACCTACCCTCTGGGTGAATTGGGGCTCTACTGGGCTTGGACCACTTAAATGGAATATGCTGCCCTTCTAAGAACAGCAGTCATACATAGAACCTATCCCTCTCAGAGAGCCCCATGGTACCCACATAAAACTAGCAAGATGGAGTGGCAGGTTCTTGCTCTTCTAATCTAAGTCCAATGGAAATTTTAAATATGTTTTCATTGGTTGAGGCTATGAAAATCCAAAATGCCTACTGAGCTGTATCTCTACTGGCAAGCAGAGATCTTTTCCTTTCTGACTCTTTATCTTGCAAGGTACACACCACCTTCCTTAATGGGGCAAACCAGTTCCAGGTGAGTTTTCTTGTGCTGACAACACTTGAGCCTGAGGTTTGAATTAGTGAAACACTCTGGGGTCAATAGAGAATGCACGTGAGGGAGCATTCAAATAGGAGATAACCACAGATGCTGACTTTAAAAAAAGGACCAGGTCCTGGCCACACCCTCCACCTCACCCCACCTTACCTCCCGGACCTCCACCTCTTACAGGCCCCACCCCATACAGGTCCCATCCTTGGCAAAAAAAAAAATAATAATATCAGGTCCTTTCTCAGCTTAATTAAATCAGACAGTTTAAAATAGGTCCAGGTGCTCGTATTTTTAAAAGCTCCCCCAAGTGATTATGATGTGAATACTGAAGTCAGAGAACCACTGCTATCCATTATCCCAATAAATCCTCCCAGCCACAGTGAAATCACTCTGCTAAAGTAAAATGCATAGCAAATAGTGGCAGATTGAGAGTTAATCCAGTTCCTCACCTCTAGTCTGTTCCCTGACTACACAGTGAGTAGTTACCTCTGATCTCAATGATCAACTTCACTGATGATAACCAGGGTGAGACAGCAGAGCGCTGGGAATCCTCTGCTCTCCATCCTATCTTGGCGTGTTGGAGGAATGGGAAAAGTGCAGGGGGGCAGAGGCCATATTCTAGAAAGAAAAACATTCCAGAATTCACAGAATTTCTATTTCTGAAAGCAGTGTTACTCTTCTGCTAGTTTTCTAGACCCCAAAACTTAAGGATTTTGAGTCCTACTTTTCAAACAATATCTATGTACAGCCATTCCTGTTCATTCTTCGAAAAATCTCTCCTCTCCCTTTCCTTTCTCGCTGCTGCCACCCAAACCAAAATTATCATAATTAATTCATAATGAGGCTCACTGGCACCAGACTCTTCTCTCTTCCACCAATCTTACTCACTCTTTCCAAAGAAATCTCTCTAAAGCATGTTTCCACCATTTCACTGACATTTTCCAAAATTTTCATTGGTTCCATTACCTAAAAGGCCCAAATCCCTTACCCCTCCACAAATGAGGTAAAACTCACCTTTCCAAATGTATCCACTATGCACTTTTTCAGCAAACTTTGCATCCTGTGAAGGGAAGAGCCTTGCAATCAGACAGTCCTGCGTCCAGATCCCCGTTCTGCCCCTCAGGCACAGGGTAAGCGTGGGGAGGTTACTTAACCTGACTGCAGCTCTTCCTTTGCCATAGGTGAATAACAATACTGACGTCATAAGGTTGCTGAGAGGATTAATTACTGAATGGGTAAAATGATACAGAGTGGATGCGTGGACGTGGTAGATATTATTACTATTTTGCATCAACTATATATCCCTTACTTGAGCTGTCCCTTCAGGGCTGGTTATTAGACTGTTATCTCTCAGCTCCAAACCCACCCTTCTGGCTGGGGTGCATGGCTGAGGCTGCAAAGTACATTTCTGCTTTGCCAGCTGCTCCTTGGTAAGCTCTTTCAGAAGGAGGAGCTAGAGGGAGACTGCTCCTGTCTGTTGCATGGTCCCTGTGGGTGTTATTCCAGCCAAAGTTCTTCCTGTAGCAGCAGCTATTTCCAGTTTGCAGGTTTTCCCACACTCTGGAACCAGCCTTGTTGTGACTCTAAGAGACACCAGCCCCATCTGGGCAGGACCCCTGCTTCAGCTCCAGGACGTCTTCTCCAAGTTTCTAATAATCCCACCTTTTCCCTTCGTTCCTCTACCCCTATGGGTGGTAGCTGCTTCCTGCACTTCCTGTCTCTGTAATACCTCAGAATTTCCCTTACGTTCTCCAGAACCCACTTAGGAACTCTCTATATTAAATTGCCTGTTAATACAACTGGTGCGGTGTGTGTTTCCTGACTGGTGTGGCTGATATCCTTCCCATTACCCCTCTTCCAAGTTGAATATACACCTCACTTCCAGAAGCCTCCATGGCCAGCCCATCCTATGAACTCTTACAGATCCTGAGACTCACCATAGATGAAGAGCTGGGATGACCCTGGAGATAAATTTCTGATATGACTTTCTTGTCTTGCAATCGAAGAAGCTCAGGTTCAAAAGTTAGAGGCAGGACCTCTACCTGGCTCTCTCGCGTGCCTTCCACAACAAGCCGCCCCCTGGACTGTTCACTTCGCACTCAAGTCACAGGAGGCCCTGCAGCATCTCCTTCATTACCGCCTTAGTACGTCATTTAACTGAGACTGTTTAACTTAGCTTTAGGCGTCCTTATAAAAGAACCCTCCTGTGTGAGTCACTGGGCACCAAATGGTACTTGGCTCTGTATTACAGACACCGTGTATGTGTGGACACCTAGGGAGAACTCCAAATAAAGTCTGGTGAATGAATCATGTAATTAATCCAGAACTTTGAGCATATAGAAAGGATGTCCATATCTCTCATATGTTCTAGATTATAGCTAGCAATGACCAACATCTGAACCCAATAACATCTGAGAAGCATAGTTTTATGGCCTTCACAGATGCTGAAAGGTCTTCTGATTTGTCTGCTCCTTAGATGTGGCAAAACAGAAGCTTTAATAGAATTTTATAAGAATGCATATCCTACTCATTAGAAAGTTCATGTAAATTCACAGCACAGTTTTATCAAGTGATGTTTCCTCACTGACGGAATTAAATACTAAAAGTTATAAATAAAGTCTTAAATGGGACAAATATTTTAAAGAGGTAGTCTAGTTTTCAAATTTCCTTCCATAAATTTGGCTGTAATAAAATAACCTCAAATTATCAAAAGGGGAAAGTAAATGTAGCATGAGGAGTGAGTGACCCAGTGAGATTTTTTTCTGGCAATTTCTGGTACAGTGCGTGGCCATGACAGCCTGCCATGGGGACACTGTCAAGGACTCCGGGAGTGTGACCTGATTGTTGCCATGGTCCGCACCTACTACGCATGCTTCCCCTGCAGGGCCTCAACTTCTCTTCCCACAAAGGTAGGCTCTGCCTTGGGATCAGTCTGTAGAAACCAGTCATGTCAACATGTTGGAGTGATGAAAAAGAGGAGGGGCTGAAGGATGGCAAGGAGGCAGGCATCTCTCGTCAAAAAAGGTAACTGAGGATCAATTTGTGAAAACTTAACTTTGGCCTGTGCTTCCTAACCTATTTATATTGATTTAGGAAATTTCATTGGAAATGAATTTGGGGCTCATATTGACCAGATAATAAATTTCTTTCTCTGCTTGTTTTTGCTTTTGAATATTTGCCAACCTTAGAATTTAGAGATAAAATGTCCAGTGGACCAGAAAAGCATTTGGAGACAAGATTCAGTGCAAACATGTATTAAACACACTATGTGCTGGATGCTGGGGGGAGCACCGAATAGCCTACAGCAGTCGTTCCCAAATGATGCTGTACATTAGAATCACCTGGGCAGGGAATTCCCTGGTGGTCCAGTGGCTAAGACTCCAGGCCCCCAAAGCAGGGGGCCCGAGTTCGATCCCTGGTCAGGGAACTAGATCCCACATGCCTCAACTAAAGATCCTGCACGCCACAACAAAGATCCCACAAGCCGCAACTAAGACCCAACACAGCCAAATAAATAAATAAATAGTAAAAAAAAAAAAAAAGAATCACCTGAGCAACTTAACAAATAAATCAACACATCCCAAGGCCTGGGTTACACACCACATCAGCTCAATCAGAATGTCTGGGTGGACATCAGTAACTTTTAAAGATTCCCCAAGGTGATTTCCATGTGCAGTGAAGATTGGGAACAACCGGTCTAAGGGAAAGAGACTGAACTTTGGAATAAACCAGACCCACATTCATGTTCTGGTTCTTCCCCTCGCCAGCTGTGTGACCTTAAGAAGAAATGTAACCTCTTTGAGCCTCAGTTTTCCTCCTTGGCAAAGGGAGATTCCCACACCACTTTGATGAGCTGTGGTAAATATCAAATGAGGTGATAAGAACAAAGAGCACATGTTACTCAGTAAAGGATTGTTAGGAAAGTACTTGTAGCAGAAATAAAAATAACCAGTCATAACTCAAGACAGAGTCAACTAAGTGCTAAAAGTAATGCACGAAGGGAGATAAGAGGAGCAACCGCCAGTCTGTCCAGAGGCTTCACAGAAAAGATGGCCATTGATCTGAGTTTTGACTTATGGGACCATTTGGGTTGGCAGAATGAAGGTAAATACCTTCTTAAACAAAGGAATAGCAAGTGGAGGCATGAGATAAAGAGCAGCAGGTTCAGGTAGCATCAAGGAGATACACGGCAGGAGCGAGGGGCACAGGGAGTATGGTAGGAAGCGTGCCAGGGATGCCCTACCAGGGAGTCGGAGCCTTTCTCTGCACACAAGGAGGAATCAGTGCTCTCTCTGAGGTGAAAACGGTCTGATTAAACCTGTGTTGAGAAGAGAGAACTTTGGAGGCAAACAAACAAGGCAGAAAGTAATTGCGATTGATTGAGGGGGGAGGCTTAGGCCCGGAATTGCAGAACGGACACAAAACCATATGGCCACCTGGCAGTATGAGCTACTGATTAACTGTGGGAATTCATCCACCAGGGTTTCCATGTGCGTGGCTCATTGGTGGTGTCATTTATACGAGATGGGGGATTTTAAGGGGAAAGACACTGAGTTCAGTTTGAGATATGCCAAGTTGGATGTGAGATGTCCCACTGGCAGTTAGAAATGTAGGTCAGGAGCCCAGAAGAGATGGGGTGGAGTCATGGTGGGTGGGGAAAGCGGCCAGCACATGGGTGAAACTGTGCGAGAGAATGAGATGGCCCTGGGAGAGAAGCAAAGCAAAAAGGCCCTCCGGGACAAGATGAGAACTTTGGGAGAGGCCCGCATTTACATAGTGGAAAGGGAAAACAGATCAGAGAGCCTCAAGAAGAATCTGGAGAAAAGAGCGTCTTGAAGGCCCGAGGAGGAGAGTTCCCAGGGCTCTGTGGTCACATCGGAATTAGGAGTTGAGCCGTCATTGTTCCCCTTTGACAGAGCAGATTCTGTTAGAACAGGGTTTGGAGGGTTGAAGAAGAAATGTGTGAAGGGAAACCAGGGACAGAGTGCTGAGTACAAACTCTAAAGAAGGGATGGGAAGATACTGAATGGCAGCTTCAGGGAGAAGCAAGATTGAAGAGGGATTGGTTTCTATAAAAATATTTGACCATTCATTTAGGTCAATGAAAAGGAGACCTGAAACAGAGACAGTAGAGAAAGAGAGGAAAATTGATGTGGTAATATTCCGGGGGAGAGTCAGAGGTCAGGTGAGAAGGAGAACTTAGACTGGGGAGAAGAAAACAGAGGTCAGGAGTTAATGAGGAATTAATAAAATATTATTAAATGGTATTGAGGGCCCACCTGGGATGAGAGAGAGAGAAAATGAAAGAGACAGAGGGAGAGACAGAGAGAGAGAGAGAGAGAGAGAGAGTGATACGCCTGCATGATGAGAGCTTGAGCCACAAGAGCAGGTGGTGTGATAAGCAGGATGGACAAGGTGAGTGCAGTGGAGATGGAGGGATGAGGGAAGCTGTGGTGCTGCCCATGCAGGTTTCCGTGGCCAAGCATGGGGTGGGATGCCGGCTGAATTGGGGAGGAAACCTGAAGGGAGCTGGGAGCCTATGAGATTAGTAAGGGTAAAGACAAAGGGTCTTGATGAATCCTAAGGGCAGGCTTACTGGGAGAAACTAAGGGGAAAAAAAATAAGAGCCGAAGAAATTTTCTTCATGGAAGGAAAATTAAGACATCCAGGTTTTGGAAATGAGCCAGTTATAAGAGGATGAGTTTGTGATTTGGCTTTGCGAGTGGAGTTCAAAAATCAAAACAAAGTGAGATTATGACTGGGAAGATATTTCCTAACCTATAAAATACGAATCACTTTTTAGATATTGTTTTCATTATATTTGGAGTGGATAGGGCAAGGAACTGCAGAGCTGACCTGGTACATGAATTGTCCGTGTGGATACTCAGGTTGCCCAGGCTGAGGTCAAGGAAAAGGAAGGAGAGGGGAACTTCCTATCTATATTTATTAGGGAACATGTAAAAGTGTCCAGATATCAATGAATGATAGGAAAGAGGATGGTACATCCTTGTCTGGACATGGACCTAAAAGGAAGGATGGTTTGTTTAACAAGGTGTTGCAGAAACATCTGAGAAATGGCACTGGGGGGTAAGAGGAATAGAACCCTTCTCACAGGGTTGATATTACAGATATTAACAGATCTTGACTTGATAGATCTAGCTCCACTGGATAGACCTTGAAGGCAACGCCGTCACCAAGAATGTTCAAGAAAGGCTCTTTTGGTGGCAAGAAACAAAAATCCACTCAAAATAGCACACACAAAAAGGGGCAGCTTATTGTAAGATTATAAAGATCTGACAGAATCCCTGAATGGGAAGCAAAGTGCAGTTGGGCTTTGAATGAGCCGACATTTGTTTCTAGAGAGATATTGGAGACCAAGGTAACTACTCTGCGCTTTTCATTCAAGCTAACGGCCCCTCTGCTTCTCTCTGTGGCTCAGCTTCCTCTTCCTCTTTCTTAGTCTCTTCCTTCACTTGTTTAAACTTCACACCATCCAGCATGACAGCTGGTTCCAGCTCTTCGTTCCACCTCATGCTTCCCACACCCCGTCTCTCCTTCTCTCTTCCCCAGTTCAGTGAAAGAAAGAAACTAAGCCCTCTTAGCAGGCATGTCAAGGGCCTCTTGCTAGCCTTGGACTGGTTGCCCAGAGGTCAGTGTCTCCCCACCTGGGAAGCTTCACAGGGTTCAAATCCACTCAGGAGACACTGGAGTGGAGGATAGAAATGTTGGGCATGTGCAGCTACAGGGGGAAGTCAAGCCTTCATTAACTCCAGGGATGGAGCAGGTAGGAGAAGACATGCTGGAGAGGGCTTCAGTGCAGAAGACCTAAGGGAAGGCTGGCAGAGGACAGAGAGGCCAAGGAGGAGAATAAAAGTATCCGGATGTCGGGGGCTACATCTTGGGTTGTTGTGGCTGAGCCAGGAGGTGGGAGTTGGGATATAGGCTGGAAGGACTAGGCAAACCGTGCGTGAGCACCGTGTGGGCTGCTAGCCCATGGGAGTCCCGGGCTCCATTCACAGTCTTGAGGAAACCAGCTGGCCCTACCGCATGGCATAGTCTGGGTGAAAGTTCTCAAGCTGAGCAGAAGCAAGGATGGCTGGGTTAGTTAGACATTTCAATTTTGCCTTCTTAAAGGGGAAAGGATGCCAGGTAGGGAAGACCAGGCAACAACACTCAAAATTCAAAGAGTCTGGAGAATCAATCCCAGGAAACGCTGAACTAAGATAAGAAATCAGTTGTTCTCACAGCATGAAATGGCATATCAGCCACTGGTCCGATCCTCGCTTGTGCTTGGGAACGCCTCACACATATTCAGATGTTGAAGCTCGTTGAGCTACCTGCCTAGACGTCCTCAAGCCAAGTTTCTCTAAGCAGGGCCAGTCAGCTGCCCAGCACGCCTGCCGGCAATAGGCCAGCCTTTCCCAGGCACGGGGTTGCTATCGTACGGCTGCTGGTTTCACAGATACTTAGGGCTTCCAAGTATCAACATAGAGACAGAATGGCCTATGTGGGGGCAGAGCTGGGGAGGAAGGGAGGGGACGGCATGCTGGTGGTAAAAACACGGCATGTGGAAGGAATGAAGAGAGAAGCAGCAGAGAGAAACTGTCACAACAACAGTCTGGAAAACGCACAAGAGCAAACATGTTTCTCGAAACACTGTTCATTTTCCACTGAAAGGAACCAGAGCTCCTTTTAGGGGCAAAGAAATTACAAAATAAGCTTAGAATATCTTATCTTGTGCCAGAAAGCAAGGAAGTGATCACAGAATGATGGGGACATGTCAAAAATACACAGAGCCAGACTAAGTGGCTCCTTCTAGCCAAACGTGACACAATCTGAGCATCAAAATAAACAATAATCATAATAGATTAAAACCTGTTGAATAAAATAGGAATTACAAGTCCTTTCAGATACAAATTAATACACTAGTAAATTGAAAGTTGGGAATAGGATATTTACTTAGTGCCAAAGTCTTCCCCACAAAATACTTATTAATTATAAGGGGAGATGGGAAGAGTTGCCAGGCAGATACACCTGAATCAAATGATCAAAATCTTCATTGCCACTAATCATACGAATTGAAAACATATGTTATTCAGTAGGATGCAGTGAGAACACAACATTAATTTTGGAGTAGTCCTGAGAAAGACGTGTATCCTGAATCTAATCATGAGGACATATCAGCCCAAACTGAAGGACATTTTACAAAATAACTGACCTTCAATCTTCAAAAGTGTTAAGGATTTGAAACTCAAAAAAAAAAAGACTAAGGATCTGTTTCAGAGTGAAGAAAACTGAAGGGACAGGATAACTAAATGCTATGTGTGATTCTGAAGCAGATCCTTTGGCTACAAAATCACTATTAGGACAATTGGAGGAACTTGGATGGGATCGTTGACGGGGAGGAGTGAAGTTGTTCTGTGTCAGCGTCAGTTTCCTGGTTTTGACAGTCACACTGTGGTTACACAGAGGAACGTCCTTGTTTATAGGAAATGCACACTGAAGTATTTGGGGGTGATGGGGCAACATGTCAGCAACTAAATCTCAAAAGAAGGTTTATGTGCTACACTTCCAACTTCTCTGTAACTTTTTGTTTGTTTCAAATGTCTAAAAAAATAAAGTACAAAAAAGTCAGTCTCTGTGTTGAAAAAAATTTAGTTTTGTTTTAGAGTATGTAATGGGTTGATAGGGGGTTCCCAACAAAGGATACCCACATCCCAGAACCTGTCCATGTGACCTTATTTAGAAAAAGGGTCTTTGCAGATGGATTTAGCTAACCGTCTTGAGATGGGAGTGTCCTGAATTATCCTGGTGGGCCCTAAATCCAACGACAAGTGTCCTTACAAGAGACACACAGGGGAGACACACAGAGGGGAAGACACACAGAGGCACAGGTTGGAGTGATGCAGCTACACGCCAAGGAATGCCAGGAGCCACCAGAAACAGGAAAACACAAGAAAGGATTCTCCCCTGGAACCTCTGGAGAGAGCATGGCCCCGCCAACACCTTGATTTAGAACTTCTGGCCTACAGAATTGAGAGAGAATAAATTTTTGTTGTTTTAAGCCACCCAGTTTGTGGTCATTTGTTACGGCAGCCCTAGGAAACTAATACAGAGTACTTGTCTTCTTTCATTTTGTTGGAGACAGAAAACTAGGTAAAGACTGAAAGCAAGATGTGCTTTGGATGTCTTCACCAATTTAGGCTGTATAAGCCAGTAGGGGGACACTCACCCTCTCAGTGGGGCACACTGCAGTCCTGAGAAAAACGACTTTTCTAGGACACGACCCCACCAAATACTGCATCCGACCTTCACCATTGCCACCTTGGGTGCAAAGCTCTAGACTTGCTGGGATTCTTCCTAAGGCGGTGGTTCTCATCCAGGAGTGATTTTGGCCCCCAGGGGACATTTAACAATTTCTGGACACATTTTTGGTCGTCATAACTGTGAGACGAAGGTTGCTACTGGCGTCTAGTGGGTAGAGGCTGGGGATGCTGCTAAATGTTTTATAATGTACAGGACAATCCCTCACCACAAAGAATTACCTGGCCTAAAATTTCGGTAGCAATGAGGTTGAGAAGCCCTTCCTTTTTTGTTCTACAAGCGATACCCACACTTGTCGGTCAGGGTAGGAACAGGAGAAGGAAGGAGGAGGCATTCTACACACACTTCTGGACTGATTTTTTTCATTGTGGTAAGAACAGATAACATGAAATCTCCCCTCTTGGCAAAGTTTTTGGCGTACAGTACAGTATGGTTAACTGCAAGCACAACGTCGTACAGCAGCTCTCTAGATTACACCTATCTTGCATGACTAAACTCTATACCCATGGAACAGCAACTCCCCATTCCACCTCCCCCATCCCCTGACAACCACCATTCTACTTTCTGCTTCCATGAGTTTGAGTACTTTAGATTCTTTATATAATAGAATCATGCTATGACTAGCTCATTTCACTTAGCATAAGGGCCTCAAGATTCATTCACATTGTTACATGTGAATGAACAGGATTTCAGGATTTCTTTCTTGTTTATGGCTGAATATTATGCCATTGTATATCTATACCACATTTTCTTTATCCATTTATTCACTGATGGACAATTTAGGTTATTTCTACCTCTTGGTTATAATGCTACAATGAACATGAGAGTGCAGATATCTCTTCATAATCCTGCTTTCAATTCTTTGGGATACATATTCAGAGGTGAGATTGCTGGATCATATGGTAGTACTATATATTTTTGATTTTTTGAGGAACTTCTGTACTGTTTTCTATAGCAGCTGTACCATTTTACATTTCCACCGAGAGTGTACAAGGGTTTCAATTTCTCTGTATCCTCTCCTACAATTGTTTTCTTTTGTTTGTTTGTTTTTGATAATGGCCTTCCTAACAGGTGTGAGATGATATCTTGTTGTGGGGTTTTTATTTTGTTTTTTATTCCATTGGTTTTGAATTGCATTTACCTGATGCTGAACATCTTTCCATACACTTGTTGGCCATTTGTATGTCTTCGTTAAAGAAATGTCTATTCAAGTCTTTTGCCTATTTTTAAGTCATTAATTTTTTTGCTATTAAGTTGTATGAGTTCCTTATAATTTTGGATATTAACCCCATTATTGGTTATATAGTTTGCAAATATTTTCTCCCATTTCATAGGGTTGCCTTTTCACTTTGTTGATTGTTTCCTTTGCAGAGCAGAAACTTTTCAGTTTGTATAGTTGTACTTGTCTATTTTTGCTTTTGTTGCTTATGGTTTTGGTGTCATATCCAAGAAATCATTGCCAAGACCAACATCATGAAGTTTTACCCTGTGTTTTCTGCTAGGAGTTTTGCTGTTTGAAGTTTTACTTTTAAGTCTTTAATCCATCTTGAGTTGATTATTGTGTATGGTGTGAGATAAGTGTACAATTTAATTCTTTTTGCATTGGATAGCCAGTTTTCTCAACAACATTTGTTGAAGAGACTATCTTTTCCCCATTGTGTATTCCTGGCAAACTTGTAGATAATCAGTGGACTGTATATGCATGGGTTGATTTCTGGGCTTTTTATTCAGTTCATTTGGTCTATATGTCTTTCTTTATGCCAGTATGATACTATTCTAATTACTATAGCTTTGTGGTATGTTTTGATATCAGGATGTGTGATGCCTCCAGCTTTGTTCTTCTTCCTCAAGAATGTTTTGGCTATTTGGGGTCCTTCATAGTTACATATGAATTTTAGGATTGTTTTTTCTCTTTCTGTAAAAATGCCATTGGGATTTTGATAGGGATGCACTGAATCTGCAGATCACTTTGGGTAGCATGCACACTTTAACAATATTAAATATTCCAATTCATAAATATGGGATGTCTTTCTATTTATTTGTGTCTCCTTTAAATTTTTTTGTAGTTTTCAGTCATGTCTTTAATCTCCCTGGTTAAGTTTATTCCTAAATATTTTATTATGGTAAATGGGATTGCTTTCTTAATTTCTTTTTTGGATAGTTCAGTTTAGCCTTCCAGACTCCTTATATGTTTTCCAGTTCCAGAAGTCTGTGGTTTATAGTAGGATATGCGCTATGGGTGAGATCTGGGATTTCTCAGGAGTCCCAACCTCACACCTTTCTTTAGGCTGGTCTTGTACTTTACTACTCACACATGAAGAGAGTGACTACTCTACAGGTGACTACTGTAAATTGGTTCTGAACACACACGACAAAATGTCTCTATTCCAACTACCATTGTACAATAGATGCCAGTGCCCGAGCCATGAACCCTGGGATCTTAAGTTTTTACATGGTACAGCTTGGGAAGAAAACACTTCTAGGATTCTAACCACCACCCCCTTTCCTGCCTCCTTCCTTCTGCTCAGCATTTATTGACCAGTACCAATGCAAACACTCTGATAAACACTGGGAATACAAAGATGAATAAGTTAATAATCTGACAGGAGGATAGAGAGAGACATTAAAATATGAAGTTCTGAGTGTAGTCATAATGCTGTCAATAGAGGGAAATTTTTTGAAAAAGCTTCCTATACAGGACAGGCAAATCAAATCAGGATTCAGGTGTTTCATAGGAGAGATGAAGAAAGCATTCTGGAGAGACGAAATTGAAACGAATATCTCAAAGCTTGGTTCAGGCCTTTCTGTGGCAGAAAACTGGCTGTGGGATGTGAGCGCTCCTAATTTTTGAAAATCCAAATGTGCTTTTCAAGTATCCGGTGAGACCTTTCTGAACTAAAACACATCTAGAGATATTTTTGAAGGCAAATATATAAAAGTCTTGAAAATTCACACGTATGAAAACGTTTCTTACTGAGTCCCAAAAGGAGCTTGTTTGTGCTGCCGTGGATGCCGGGGGCCCCTCGGGTGTGAGGCCGCGTCCATGGATATAATCGCAGTGGAGCAAGACAGAGAAATGAGGGCCTGGAGCAGCTGTCATGACTCATACTCTCTGTTTTTATTTGGATCATGTTGGGAAAGCAGGTGGATTAACTGAATGACCCTTTAAGGCATGTCTGTGGCTGTGGTGGCCAGTGATCGTTGGCCAATTTCATTTGATATTTTGATTAAAGTAGGCGATTAAAGCACCTACTTACCTACAGCCTGGCTATTTTTAGACTCTAACATTTTCTGGAGTCCAAGGTCCTGTGCAAATATGGGCAAAGATGCTCAAGGGAGGTGAGGAGAAAGAGAGGGGCCCTTCATAGCCCTTAGGTACGAAACTTTAGGAGCAATGCCACTGATCCCCCTCCTGGTGACAGCTGCAGGCACATCAGAGCCGAGCCAGGGACTGCTCAGCTAATTGAAGTGCCCTGTAGGTTCTCTTTGCCCTCAAGAACGTTTCTGATAAATAGCTCTTGACCAGCTCCTTATATGGCTACAGACAGCCCCAAGAGGTTGAGATGTATTTTAGACACAATTGGATTCTCATTTCTCAAGGGTCTCAGGCCTTCGCCTTTGCAGCTGAGGGAGACGGCAGTGGCCTCCAGAGGCTCTCGTGCCTTGGCCCCGTGGCAGTCACTTTTCCTGTGAAGGTTCCCCTTATCTTGAAGAAGAGAGCTGCCTGGCGCTCATCACACTGTGTTGGGCAGCGGCTTAGATAGTTTGAAAGAAGGCATGTGGGGAAATCAGAACTGGCAAAGTTTCACAGGAGAAAAGTGGCTCTTGACTTGCTCACCTTTTGAGAGCCTTTGGGGCCCACTGAGAATAGTCTCATAAGCCCCCTTGGGTACAACATGCTAGCTGTCCAATTGTGTTTGTCCGCTCCTCAGAAGAGCCACACCCAAGAGGAGGGTTACTGATGTTGCCTGGCGTCAGGTACCACGTGAGAACCCCAACCCAGAGACTGCACGTGAGGACTTTTTCCCCAGAGGACTGTGGCCCTTACCACAGTCACAAGCATGAGCACAATGGATTTTTTCTTGTTCATCGATGGAACTCAAGGCATAATATATGTTGAGGAAATGGATGAATGGAGCAAAGAAGCCGGCAGCTCATAAGAACTTCGTGCTTGGATAAAAATATGCTGTCATTGTGGATTTATTGAACTGATTAAAGATTACATGCTGTGAAATCCCAAAAACACTGCCTATTAACGATGCTACAACACAATGCTTAAGAGCGTGCTAGCCACAGAAGACAAAACCTTGGTGGCTGTAGAGAACAAAAACTCATTGACGTTAATGCTGCAGAAGGAAAGATACTGTGGTTTTTTGCCAGTGGTCTTGATGGATTCTGGTACAACCACCTCCTGCGTCCCTGATCAGTGCAGCAAACCAACCACAGAAGGCCGCGAGCTCCCAAACAGCTGCCACTGTCTAACCTCCTCTCCAGAAAGCTCTAGAGAAAAATACTTTCCACCTTCCCCAGGTAGACTTTTCTTACTGGAAGGCACATCTTCCCTGAGGAGTATAAAAGTGGAGAAGAAAACTTCCAGGAAAATCAAGGAGCCAGGAATAAACAGACAACGCCCTCAAGCTCCACTCAGGACAGCCCATATTTAGTGTAGACCCGTAACTGCGGAGTGAGAGCTACTCAGAAATGTATACCCACGAGTGTAACGAGCTGTAATATATGAACTGATTTTGGAGACACATGTAATATGCTTAACATAACACTGCAACCAGGGGAGCCATTTTTTAGGAATAAAATGAGGGAGAATAAATACCATTAATTCAGAATGAATGACCTGGGAGTTCCCAGTGAATGGGAGGTTTTCTCGCTCTGACCTCGGATTCTAATTGCGGAGGGACGATCTTAGTTGTCACTAACCAACTTTTGAAACAAATAATGTAAAATATAATTTGTTAGATATAAGACCTATAGGCCTTGGGGTTGGTGAACACCCCACTTGGTGGGAACCCCAGGAGAGTGACAGTTACTGACTGGCCACCACGGCCAAAAAACAAGTTCTTAACAGGCTCTCTCAGGGGTTTTCTTGGATAACTGGAGAGAAAACAGAGCACGTGAATTACGACAGCTGCCCCAATCCTTAATCTCTCCCCTCTGTTTAGCTGTGTCGATATCGATAGACAGTTAAAAGGCCCCAGGACCCTCCTGGGGGTCCATGGCCAACATTCATGGCCAGCACCAAGGGGACTCAGGAGGAGACACAGAGCACCTGATGCCAGTTAGGGAGCATGGCAGGGATTCACAGCTGCACCAGCCTGCATTCCCCCCGAATTCTGTCTAGTGGGTCCCCACCTGGTCAGTATGGATGGAATGCCCAGAGGACCACATGCCTTGTTTGTGGGATCCTCCTTCTGATTCAGGACTGATCTTGTCCAGTGTTTTCCAAAATGAATATGGCGAGATGTGTAGCGTATTCTTCATGAAAGGAGATGGTGACCTATGATCTCATGAGGAGAAGTGCTGGGTTAAACAGATTTCTTTTTCATGGGACTTCTCAGGGCTTATGACATTGTGAGTTTCCAGGAGAACGGTAACTGTCATGATGTGTTCCAAAAAAGCATTTCACCAGACTTAAGGCTTCTCAAAATCCACTGTGGGAAACAGTGGTCTGTGCTCGCTACAGGGTTCCTCTTCCTGTTGTAAGTCCACACACAGTATTCTGCTTGTTTTTAGGCTCATATCATCCACTCTGGGAACACTTGTTCCCTGACTCCCATCACACCACACGTGGCTGGAATGTGAAGAAAAGCATGAAGCCCACCTTGTCTTTGGAGATACAGCATCTGCTTCTTTCTGGCGTGTTTGAGAGGCAGTGTTCCCCGGTGCACTTTTCCTGGGCCTAAAGGTCAGCTGATGAGTACGCTACCTCGAGCTGCAGAGACCAGGCGGCAGGCAGTCAGAGGCAGGTGAGCAAGCACCCTGTGGCCACACAGCACCAAGGCCAGTGGCCCAGTGCTCAGGCCCAAACCCAGCTCCTTGATTCAGCAGCTGCTCAGTGGGAGGACACTAGCACCCACCTCACACAGTGGTTTGGAGAACCCCAAGAGGCCCTGCACATCAAGGACCCGGCATGGTATCTGACATACCACAAACACGAACAATGATCATTCAGGGAACATGGGGTAAGAAGAGAGAACACATCCCAAAGAAAATGATAAGCGGGAAAAGTTTTCGCAAAAGCTCCTCATTAAGCTGTTGTTCTAAGAATGGAATAAATACATTTTGTTTCATTTTATTTTTTCCTGGAGTTCTATAAAAGGAGGCTCACTTCTTATTTAGCATCACTCTCTCCTCTACCCTGTCTGTCCTACCTTCCTGCCAACATTTATTGAGCTTTTATATTCTAGAGTATAGAATAGCCAGTTCCAGATCCTGAGGGTGTAAAGACAAACACCATAATATAGAACTTGAGTTCCCTGTGGTCCAGTGGGTGAGACAGGCAAGTAAACGTACAAATAATGCCGTGTGATAAATGCTGCAGTTCAAGGTGCAGTGGGGATAGCATGATTCTGTCCCCAGCAACAGTAGGTCCTCAATACATTTTAACTACTTAAAGGACTGAGACAACAAATGAGTCTAATTTATACTGGATGTGAAGGTTGTCTTTGATTTGAGGGGCAGACTATCTTTCGGATGTTAATTCATATTTTCTCCCTGCATTCTCCCTTCTGTCATTTCAAGCAGCAGTCCCGATTTTGTAGTTCTTTGCCCCAGAAAACTATCAGGAAATCAGCTGAAACTGCCCTGTGTTTGGCAGGACGTGCTGCCACTGCAGAGACTGTTCTGGGTGACCTGAGGGACAGTGGAGAAGCTGAGAGGCACCAAGGGGTGGCCTGTGGGCCTGCACGCAGCACCCAGACCTCAGAAAGGGGGCAGTGAGGCTCATGTGGGGAGCCTGAAGCGGGGAGGGGTGTCAGGTCCTACAGCCCGTGTGCACGGAAGCCGAGAGCCACCAGACTTCATGGACATACTTAGATTCCCTCTAAAATTGTAACCTACTGCCCCCTCCCTGGACAAACACAGACCCACTTTGAAGTTTGCTTGCCTTTTGGTGACGGTCAATTGAGGTGTTCGACTCCAGAGTTTTTCTTCCTAAGTTTTTCTTCCAAGTTATTCTTCCTCAGCTTCAAGGCTGAGGATCCAAGGGACTATGAAATGGACTGGAGCTGGATGTAATAGGAGACAAGCTGGAGAAAGAGGGGAAGAGAACCTGCTTCCCTTCTGCTCTTTGCTCCTGCTGGAGAATCACAGCTATTATTATGAAGGAGACACATTTATCAACTGTAGGTCTTCCGTCCCCTGTGCTCTCCAGAGCATTCCTGATAGAGGCCCAGTCCACCTCTGCTTGGACATTCCCATTTCAGTCAATGCCTGTTTGGCCTCAGCCATTCTTGACCCTCAAAAGCCAGAACTTCAAGACTAGCTCCTTCAAGCCCCTGTCTAGCCCCTGCCACCTCCTTTTACATTTCAATTCCTGATACAGCCCAAGCTGTCATCATAGCAGAGTAGAAGCCAAATATGTGATGTGAACTCGTCTTTGCTTGGTGAAGAGCATGGCCATGGGGAGGGGAGAATAAGAACAACAGAACAGTGGAAGTGACATAAACATGGTTTAGACATTTTAACATCACCCTGAAGGTTCACACTGAAGAAAGATGTAATTTTTAAAAAAATGTTGGAAACAGGAATCAAAAGTTTACTTGGAACTAGTACATGGGTGTGAGGTGTCAGGGTTTACTGTATTTGGGGGTAGGTGGTTGAACATCTTTGATGTTTTCATTAGATATTGCAGAATAACATTAAAAATAAATCCCTTGAAGGCAGCAATGGAGAACCAATTATTAGAAAATGTCCCCAAAGTGATCCCTCCTGGATAAAAAGAAACTAAAACATAAATTTCTAGAAAAGAGTGGAGAACGCTTAATAGCAAAATCTATGGAACAAGAAAGCTACTTGTAGAGGAAAATTCATAGCCTTAAATACCTCCTTCTTAAAAGAATGTAAAAATGTACCAAGTACTCACCTAAGGGAATTAGGAAAATTATAGTTCTTATAAACAAGAGAAACCAGGAAGAAATAATAAAATACAAAACAAAAAGAATGCATCAGTAAATCCAAAACTTTAAGGTAAACTTTGTGAAGCTGATTAAAGAGGGAAAAAACAAAGAAAGATAGCAAAAATATATAAAATTAGGAACGAGAAAAGAAATTACCACAAATACAGGAGAGACTGAATATATAATATAAATGATATACACATGTAACTTTGTGGTAACACATTTGATGCCTAGAGAAAGCAGTAATTTCCTAGAAAACATGCAATCAGCTAAACATAAGAAGTAGAGTATCTGCACAGACCAGTCACCATTGCAGATAGTAAAAAGGTGATCAAAGACCTACCATTAACAAAGCACTAAAATCAGATGTTTCATGTCTGAGTTTTATCTAATCCTTGAAGAGCAGGTAATGTCAGTGTTTAATTATTCTGGGCCATATAAAAATATTGAAAGCTCCCCAATTCTTGTATAAAGACAGAATGACTTTTATACTGAAGTACTGACAAAAGAAGTTTAAAAAAAAATCAACCTTCCCATTTGGTCACATTGTGTCTTCTTGTATACACTGCTAGATCCAATCTGCTAGTATTTAATTTACAATGTTTACATTTGTATTCCAACAAACACATGTAAGGTGAGGCTATGCGACACTTATGGTCCAGCTGGGAGGAAGTGTCTTTATAGAGGAAAGCCCATCAGAATGGGTTTCGATGTCCCCTTATATAGAAGTAAGAGCAGAAGGCAGAAATGCAACTTGGATTCCAGTTGCCATCTTATTAAGTCAGGAACTCTGGACCTTAGGTAAGAAATGTAAGAACTGTGTAAAATCGATCACCTTAAAAATTGCTCTGATATACTGGTTGCTCTCATTCTGCCTCTCCATAGGTTTGCAAAAAAACCTTAAAACGACCTGAATGCTTGTGCTCAGGGGCAGCAAAGCAAGCCAGTGCTGGGAAGACAGCACCCTCCCTGGCATCCTGGCCCAGGGAGGTCAGAATGGCAAGAGTGAGTCATGGTTGCTCTCAGAGTTGAGCACAGCAGCTGAAGGGAGAGGTGGAAGAAAGGAATTAGCTCACGTGATTAGCTCCTCTCCTGGACCGTGGACTCATTCCCTCCAACAGCCCCTTATCCCCCCTTGTGTCTTCATTCTGTCACCATCTTTTCTCCACCTTCGCGGCTCCCATTCACTCCCTGTACCCGTCAAAGCCTAACTTCTGCCTCCCCTCTCCGTGGAAATGCTCTAGTCCTCATTGCTAAATTCACAAGGTGCTTTTAAATCCTTGTGTTACATTTCTTTGCTGCATTTCCTGCAACTGGGGTTTCCAACAACAACTCATGATGGGCCATTTCCACTTACCATTGCCTATGGGCTCTCGAACCTTTCATTTAAGACTTATCGCAATCTAGTCCAAACTCAGGTCGAAATCTTTTTTGACTTTGGTTTCCCCATCTGTTAAATCAAATAATTGTATTAAATAATTACTACATTTTCTTCCAGCTCCAATTTCCAATTCTCAGGCTTCCCTGGTCCTTTTCTGCTGGAACCAATCTCTCTACTCTGAACATTAATAAAAGTTTATTTGTACCTATCACATACTGCATCAATTTGCTCAACAGATCATTTGAGCATCCACTCCAGGTCAAGAGTTGTGCTGGGGGACGAAGAGGTAAAGAGGCAAGCAAAGCAGACACAGCCCCTGCTCCCAAGAGCAGTACCACTAGATGTGGATATAGGGGTTCAACCTCTCTGAGATAGTTTACTAAGAGCAGCAGCCAACTGCACATGTCCCCCATGGCTTTGCACGAAGGAGGTAGAGAGAAAAGTTTGCCCAAAGCACAAAAAGCCCTTGTGCACCTAAACCTTACCTGCCTGCTTGACTCTGCTCTTGGATGAAGACCAGGAGGTGGCAGGAAGTCCAGCTGCGAAGGGGACGTGGTGTGGTGCTTTCCCGAACGCTGCCTATTGCAACGCTCATGGGGAAAGATTCAGGATTCTAAACAAAAGGGAAAATAAGCCATGTAAAGGACAGTTCTTTCTTTTTACAGCACCAACTGAGATTTTGAATAGAGGTACTTTTCACTTCAGATAGAGGAGTCAAGGTTATTTATTTTTCTCTTTTGCTTAAGTAAAAAGAGATGCTTGATCATGCACCATGATCAAGTGGGGTTTATCCCAGGTATGCAAGGATTCTTCAATATACGCAAATCAATCAATGTGATACACCATATTAACAAACTGAAGGATAAAAACCATATGATCATCTCAACAGATGCAGAGAAAGCTTTCAACAAAATTCAACACACATTTATGATAAAAACCCTCCAGAAAGTAGGCACAGACGGAACTTACCTCAACATAATAAAGGCCATATATGACAAACCCACAGCCAACATGGTTCTCAATGGTGAAAACCTGAAACCATTTCCATTAAGATCAGGAACAACACAAGGTTGCCCACTCTTACCATTATTATTCAACATAGTTTTAGAAGTTTTAGCCACAGCAATCAGAGAAGAAAAAGAAATAAAAGGAATCCAAATTGGAAAGAAGAAGTAAAGCTGTCACTGTTTGCAGATGACATGATACTGTAGATAGAGAATCCTAAAGATGCTATCAGAAAACTACTAGAGCTAATCAATTAATTTGGTAAAGGATCAGGATACAAAATTAATGCACAGAAATCTCTTGCATTCCTATACACTAATGATGAAAAATCTGAAAGAGCAATTAAGGAAACACTCCCATTTACCACTGTAACAAAAAGAATGAAATACTTAGGAATAAACCTACCTAAGGAGACAAAAGACCTGTATGCAGAAAACTATAAATCACTGATGAAAGAAATTAAAGATGATACAAACAGATGGAGAGATATACCACGTTCTTGGATTGGAAGAATCAACATTGTGAAATGACTCTACTACCCAAAGCAATCTACAGGTTCAATGCAATCCTTATCAAACTATCAATGGCATTTTTCACAGAATTAGAACAAAAAATTTCACAATTTGTATGGAAACACAAAAGACCCCGAATAGCCAAAGCAATCTTGAGAACGAAAAACAGAGCTGGAGGAATCAGGCTCCCAGACTTCAGACTATACTACAAAGCTACAGTCATCAA
Organism: Orcinus orca; assembly: GCF_937001465.1. NCBI lineage: Eukaryota > Metazoa > Chordata > Mammalia > Artiodactyla > Delphinidae > Orcinus > Orcinus orca. The sequence continues at coordinate 32,297,047 of NC_064567.1, forward strand.
GACAGTATGGTACTGGCACAAAAACAGAAATATAGATCAATGGAACAGGACAGAAAGCCCAGAGATAAACCCACGCACATATGGTCACCTTATTTTTGATAAAGGAGGCAAGATTATACAATGGAGAAAAGACAGCCTCTTCAATAAGTGGTGTTGGGAAAACTGGACAGCTACATGTAAAAGAAGGAAATTAGAACACTCCCTAACGCCATACACAAAAATAAACTCAAAATGGATTAAAGAACTAAATGTAAGGCCGGACACTATCAAACTCTTAGAGGAAAACATAGGCAGAACACTCTATGATATATATCACAGCAAGATTCTTTTGACCCACCTCCTAGAGAAATGGAAATAAAAACAAAACTAAACAAATGGGACCTAATGAAACTTAAAAGCTTTTGCACAGCAAAGGAAACCATAACTAGACAAAAAGACAACCCTCAGAATGGGAGAAAATATTTGCAAATGAAGCAACTGACAAAGAATTAATCTCCAAAATTCACAAGCAGCTCAGGCAGCGCAATATCAAAAAAACAAACAACCCAATCCAAAAATAGCCAGAAGACCTAAATAGACATTTCTCCAAAGAAGATATACAGATTGCCAACAAACACATGAAAGAATGCTCAACATCACTAATCATTAGAGAAATGCAAATCAGAACTACAATGAGGTATCAGCTCACACCAGTCAGAATGGCCATCATCAAAAAATCTACATACAATAAATGCTGGAGAGGGTGTGGAGAAAAGGGAACCCTCTTGCACTGTTGGTGGGAATGTAAGTTGATACAGCCACTATGGAGAACAGTATGGAGGTTCCTTAAAAACTAAAAATAGAACTACCATACGACCCAGCAATCCCACTACTGGGCATATACCCTGAGAAAACCATAATTCAAAGAGTCATGTACCACAATGTTCATTGCAACTCTATTTACAATAGCCAGGACATGGAAGCAACCTAAGTGTCCACTGACAGATGGATGGATAAACAAGACATGGCACATATATACAGTGGAATATTACTCAACCATAAAAAGAAATGAAATTGAGTTATTTGTAGTGAGATGGATGGACCTAGAGTCTGTCATACAGAGTGAAGTACGTCAGAAAGAGAAAAACAAATACCGTATGCTAACACATAATATATGGAATCTAAAAAAAAAAACAAAACAAATGGTTATGAAAGAACCTAGGGACAGGACTGGAATAAAGACGCAGATGTAGAGAATGGACTTGAGGACACGGGGTGGGGGGAAGGGTAAGTTGGGACGAAGAGAGAGAGTGGCATGGACTAATATATACTACCAAATGTAAATTAGATAGCTAGTGGGAAGCAGCCGCATAGCACAGGGAGATCAGCTCTGTGGTTTGTGACCACCTAGAGGGGTGGGATAGGGAGGGTGGGAGGGAGACGCAGGAGGGAGGAGATATAGGGATATATGTATATGTATAGCTGATTCACTTTGTTATAAAGCAGAAACTAACGCACCATTGTAAAGCAATTATAATCCAATAAAGATGTTAAAGAAAGAAAAAAAAAGAAATGCTTGGCAGGTGTGACTCATGTAGAAGGCTTTCAAAGATGGTGAAGACAAACCGCCACTATGGTTCAGATCATGGAAACACTCAGAGAACGCTCACACGCAAGCATCAAGAATGAAAACATGATAAAAAAAAAATGACCCTTATGAGAAAACATTTAAAAAATGGCAATGTTGAAAGTGGTCAGGTCCTACGATAGACTATTGGCTCTGTAGCTCTCATCAGAACTTTTTTTCTCACGACAAGTTTTCAGAAAGCAGAAGTAAAATGATTCCTAGAACCACAGTGCTGAGTTCTATTCTGTGAGTAGAGTCTCTGAATTGGAACAACCTGGGATGGCACATACATTTCGTTTCATTCATGCTTCCTGTCATTCATGCTGGAAATTTCTTTTGTGCATTTAGCCTATGAGGACATACAGTTTGGGGCTGAAAAAGATGGTACTTTTTAGCCGAAGAGAGTCTGTTTTCTAAGCCACCAACCGTAGGGGTGCCGAGGGCCTGGTGAAAGGAGTTCCATTAGCATAGAAAACCATTGTGTTGCACTGAGCAGATCTGGGGCCTTAGTAAATTAAATGTAACCTGTAGGTTTATTTGGACACCAACAGTTTTAGGGCTGGAAGACACAACTGGTTGCTGCAATACACAAAAGTTTATTTTTTCTTTTCTGAAAGCAAAATATAATAGAACTGAACATCAATGAATTTTGTACAACAAAAACAGCTTTTAATATGGAACAGACAGTCCATGAAGGTTTTAAAATCTCGGAATGGCTTCCCTTTTTCAAAGTCATGCTTTCTTGCAGTCCACGAGGAGTTGGCACGAAGAGATGGTGGCAGCCCACTGGGTGAGGTGAGTGGAAGGACGGGTGGGCTTCCCTAGATCCTAGTCAGCTGGTGCCAAAGACTGGATGGGAGGATGCTTTCCACTTTCTCCATGACAAAGTTTAAGGGGGCAAACAAAGTGCTGAGGAACTGCGAACAAACGAGAAAAGCGCAGAAGTCAGGAGAAATCTTGTTCAAGACATCAAAACGAACCTCTCCAACTCATGCTTTCATCTTACGTCTCTGCATTATAAAAAGCTTCCAAAGGCTAAGATTTCATGTTTATGTTCGTAGGAAACATGGGTTGACGAACAAACCTACATTCCAGCTTCTGCACCCGCCCCCATGGCTCTGATGGATGAGGGGGAGAAGTGTTGGCTGACAGGCCCTTCATTCCTCTGACAGCTGCCCACAGTTCTGAGGCCTTCCAACCAGCCTTCAGGATCTGAGGGCTGCCCATGGAGATGACCAGTGCCGTCAAAAGGGACTGACAGATGGGTGGCAAGTGAGCAGAAGAGTTAAAAAAATGGTGACAACTTCTTCATCTGCTTGCCTAGTTATAGAACTTTAAGTGGAAAAGGCAACAACAGAAAAAAAAAGTCCAGTTTGTCGTATGGCTGTGGATTGCTTTGGGATCCTATTGTCTCCCAAACACCTGCAGCCCATGTTCTTTTCTGAACTACCTGCTTAGTGGTGAGCATCATGGGAGCCTTGGGGAGGGCAGCAAGCTGGCCAGTCCATGGACGACACGTCCTTGTGGAAAAGGTGCTGCTCTGAGGAGAGCTTTGGGATCTCTTTCGTTTGGTTACTGAATTCCTTTCTGTTTTTCATGTAGAGAATAATGCTTATTATCTGTGCCTTTTAGGAAAGTCAGGCGCCTTGCCTGAGACTCATTTAACATAATCTCAAGTCTGTTCTGATTATGTTCTCGTGAAGACTCAGCGTCCCTCCACAAGCCATCCAGCATCTGGCAGAAGAGGTGCCCTAACCCAAGCAGGCACAAGACGGGTATTTGGATGGGTTTCCTTGCTCTCTGTTCAGAACCAAGGTATCGTCTCACTAGGGTTCAATGTCTGGTTCTTGTACGGAGGAGTCCTTTGTCCCAATCCCTTGCCCATAGCACAGCACCGTCTACACCACCAAGAATTTCCCACAGAAGTGTGCTGTAGGACATGAGTACATACGCAGAGGGGGAACATGGTCTGAGGCCAGACAAATTAGTAGACCTGAATGTAGTGAAGTTGAAACAGTCTCCTCTACTGGTCACATGTTCTATGGATTGCGGGTCCTCAAGAAGGGGTATGGTAGGCAAGTTTCCCAAATTTACATGACCTCAGAATCTGTCCTTCTTCTTCTTTTTTTTTTTTTAAAGAACCAGTAGAATGCAAACTGGGAAGTCCTGTACCACATTATGGCAGGACCATCAAGTGCGAGATTTGTGTAACGAAAACTCGAGAGAGTATAAGGTTCGGAACCCTTCTCTGTACTGCATCTTTTACATCAATTGAATATATTTACTCAGTAAGGCACTTAAGTACTGGGTGAGATATAAAAGCGTCTAGGACAAAAGTCCCACTGTCAGGAAGCTCAAAGCCTAGGGGTTGGGGAAGGGAGCCACTAAGACCTGTACCCAGCAAAGTAACAATACCAGGTAGACCACGACAGAGTAGAAGATAGACGCACAAACAAAGCACCAGGAAGGTTCGGGAAAGGGAGAGAATCCATTTTGTCAAAAGGAACAGGAAAAACTGAAAATGAGGTGACTGAAATAGTCCCCAGTGGATGGCTGGGGTATGAAAAGACAGAGATGGGGTAAGAATGGTAAGGAAAGACATGTGAGCAGGTGGGCCTTCCAGGCTCAATAAACAGCTGGAACAGAGAGGGGAAAGCAGCTGGTATGACTAGAAGAGATGGAGGTAGAGTTCAAAAGCAACTAGCATAACTCTGGGGAGGGCCTTGAGTGCCAGGCTGTTAAGGAACTTGCAGTTAAGAAAAAGGCAGCCACGTTAGTACTTGAGTGAAGGTAGGATGGCTCTTTCCTCAAGTGGGTGTTAGATACAGGGCAATGCCTGGCAACCTTCTGAAATTATCCTTGGTTGGGTGCACAGTACCACATGGGATGCTCACCCTACTTAATGGACTGCCTGTCCTTTTCAGTTTAGAGCTGGATGAGGTTGGAAGGCATTGTGGGAGATACTAGGCCCAGGAATGAGTAATTACTGCCCGAGCTGCCCCGAAAGAGTTTGTAAAATCCTAGTTCTGAGAGGATGACATGGAACAAGTCTACTGATTGTATCAGACCGACATGATAACACTGTAGAATTAAAACTATTTACACATAACATTTGTTCATTTGTTTGTAGTCAGAGATTGTCAAGGCTCCATAACACACGGCATTTGCCTGTAATGCTCAGCTCCATTAAGAGGAGCTAGGTGCTAAAGCAGTCTGGATGAACCGAGGATGCTGACGGGCAGGAAGATGAGGCCCACTGAACAAGGGGATTTTGCTGGTGAAGTTATCATATCCTGCACACCTAATCCAAAACAGACTTATAACCACCGAAGTTGTGACTGAGGTGGGAACAAGTGATGCATTAGCGTGAGCCAGTGTGGTCAGATGATAGGAATCGCTCAAAGTCTACACCCTGGGCGACTTCATACACTACACGGGGGGACACCAGGGAGCCTCAGCTTGGGTAGCAGAATGAATGGAGATGTCGTTACAAAGCTGGTTCAAAATAAAGGCCCGTCTGTTTGCTTAGTTTTGGTCACTGACCTGACTTGGATAAAAAGCGTAAAAGGGAGGCCTCTGGAAATTAAGTGGCAGGCCATCCCAGTTTGTGGTCTGTAAATGCCCCTCTTTCCACCCTGCGCAGCAAGATGCAGTGAGCCCTGGCCCCCTGGACACCTGTGCTTCTCGACCAGGTTCCACAAGAGAATTAACTCCTAATACCTCCCATGTATGTGATCATTTACTGCTCTCCCTCATATCTAGAATGTTCTAACCTTGGGACAATCGAGAAAAGAATGCCTTGAACGCTTTCCTAGAGATCCTAATTCTCTCGCAGCACCCCAGTTGCGATGAGCACCCTTTGCTGCTAGGTTACCTTCCTCCTTAGCAGCGCTCTCCGAGACCTCCTCCCCAACCCTCGCCCACAAGGAAGAAGCAGCAAAATGTAATGGGGTGCCTGGAACCGTTAAGCCCTTTTCATTTACTAACCGAAGGTCAGTGGCTTTCATCAGGAGGTATTAAACAAAAGAAGTTTGGTGGAACATGCTTTGTTTACTTAGGATGCTTCTTTGCACGACTGAATATCAGTCAACACTTTTTGGCCGAAGACTCAACCAATGCACATAGAGAAACAACAGTTTCACTTAGGGACTTGGGAAATTTTATTGCCTGAAAAGTTAAGTCTGAATGAGCAACACCAGGCAACCCTGGAACAGCTCATCTGTCTCAATGTCCAAAACGTCTGTCCTGGGGGCAGACATACACGGTCCAAAATGCACCATAATTCAATCAGTGTCTTGTGGTGAGAAAAAGCAACTGAACTAATAAAAAAGAGAGAGCAACACTTCAGTCGCCTGATCCTCCTTTTCCCTGAAACACCGTTATTTAGAAGAAGGTCATGGCTCGCAATGTGCTTCGTTAACGCTTGAAACGCCTCTGCTTATCTGAATAAGTTCCAGGTGCCCTACTGCAATCAGACAATTGACATTTCACTGTAATCAATATCAGACTTCAAAGAGGTCAGGGCGCATAAGTTGAAGACAAGAGTCAGAAGTCAGGGGGCTGGATCTCAGGGAAGGAGAGAGACCAGAGGAGGAAAGACAGGGCCCTTCAAACAGAAGAGGTCAGCATGCTGACCTTCCCACATTCTGTGAGGGGCTGGGTTTGGAATGATCACTTATTTATATGAGCAACCTTATCTTGGTAACCAAACATTCTAGGAAGAGTTAGTCCTAAGTCATTGAGGTAGATTAGATTAGGCGGAGAGAGTTGAAGCCTCTCATTTTACTATTTTCCAGTGGCTCACGCTTGGCTGCGGGCTTCCTTACTGGCTGCATATCAACATGTAAACACACTGGAGAGTTCCCAAGCTGCACGCAGCCTGGCGGGTGGCAGTGCAATCTCTCTCCATCTACTGAGTCATTATCCCAGGGACATTATCTCAGGCGAGGTCTGAGAAAATCATTTTCACAAGCTGCAAATGGTTGCAGGCAGCCTATAGGGCAGCTGTGATAACCTGTGGGGGGCTTCACGAGGGGCCTGATGAAGTGACAAGAGTGAAAATGTGGAGAAGACTCCGGAGCAGTGCGGGGAAGGAGGAGGGAGATGGGGCTTGTCTCCTTCAGGCCATCCATCTTCCTTCCCCATGAAATCTCTCCAGACGTTTTAGTACTGCTAAACCTTAATGAAGGGCAAGATGAATGTGATCCTCCAGACAGAGGTTTAAAAGCAAATTTATCTAAACTACTTTTGAAAACTATGAGTAGCTGACCAAACTACCACACCTTGGTAGAGCATAAACTATGAGGACCATAAAGGTAAATTTATATTTTATTTAATCATCTGGTCCTTGACTCAAAAACAAAGCTTTGGGAACATTAAATGAGGAGAGTGGCCCTTGGTCTAACATCCATAACGAACACATCTCTGTGATATTCTGGAGGCTACACAGCCTTACCTAGAGAACACCCAGCCGTATTCTATGTACTACCCTCCATTCCTCCCAGCCCTCTCCCTGGGCGACGCAGTTTCAGGCAGTTACTTTATTCAGTACAGGGGCTCTCAGCCCTGGCTGCACACCCAAATCACTAGGGGGGCATCTGAAAACTCAGATGCCCAGGCTGCATCCCAGACCAACTAAGTCAGAGTCCCCAGGATTGGGAGATCAGGCACCTGTAATTTTTAAGCTCCCTAGATGATTTCAAGGAGTAGCCGGGGTGAAACTGCTGGTTCCTAGAAACCTGTCACCTCAACAGCTCTGACGTCGCACCATGCACCTGCAAATGTCTGCTCAAAGGCTGGCTTTTTTGAGACCAGTGTTCTTTGAAGGAAATGGTCCTCAACCCCCATCCTTAGAATCGGTGGGGGGGCGGGGCTTGTTTAAAAACGCAGATTCCCGGGTGCTAACACTCAAGGCTCTGAACTTCCGGTGGTAGGGCCAGGTGAATTTTGTGCACACTAGGGGCTGAGAATCACTGTCCTGATCCTAAATTCCCACCAAGAGCTGCTTGTTAGTTCAATGAAGAATGACATTGACTAATGTTGTAAATGTATTCTTATTTTAAATTTTACTACATGACACTCTAATCTATTCAGACTTTTGGTAACTGCTTTAACTCAAAGGTTGGCTTGGGAATAGAAGCAAATAATGAATAGCATAGGCCCATAAACTAGGGAGCATCTAAGGAGGCAGCTTGGGTGATACTGGGTTCAGGAATCATATCATGTACAGAAGACTTAAGGAAATTGGAGACATTCTGCCTGAAGAAAAGAGAAGGTAGTAAGTTAGAGGTGAGAGGTGGCCATGAATATATTAGTTGCCTCAAGAAATTGCAAGAGGAAGTAGAGTTGTTCACTATAGTTTTGGAGAGTAGAATAGGAAATAAGTGGAAATTAAAGGAAGGCAGATTTTATCAGTATCAAGAAGAGTTCTGAGTGATCCAGTATGGAAATGGGCTTCCATGTTGAACAGGTGAACACTCCATCGCTAAAAGTATTCCAGATGAGTCTAAATGACCTTCATCAAGTTACTGTTGAAGGCAGTTTAAGGTCCCTTTCAACTCTGTCTGTGATCATAATTATAAAAGAAGAGAAGAAATGCTAAGCTGTATCTAATTTTTTACACTGATTCTTTCTGCAGAAACCACTACCATTTATTTATTTAATAATCATTTATTGAAAACCTACTATGTGCAAGGCACTGTGCAAAGCTTTGGGGATACAGAGATGAGGAAGACACAGTCCTGCTCGCAAAGAGCTCACATTCTACAAGGGGGTCAGACAAGTTTTTAACAATTATAATACAGTACAATAAACGTAATATAGGTATTCATGGAATACTGTGGGAGCTGAGAGGAGAAACATCTAACTCAGCTTGGGAGAAACTTAGAAAGGAAGCTGAGTATAAAAGAATGAAGAGGCGTTAGTAGACTGTACAAGTGCTGATGATAATGGGGAAGGGCATTCCATGCAGAGCAAACAGTACGTGCAAAGGCACCGAGGCTCACAAAAGCATCTGGGAATGGTGAGCAATTCACTGTGGCCCAAGACCAGTGTCTGTGCAAGAGTTGGGAGAGAGATGGGGCTGAAGAGGAAAGCAAGGGCCAGATCATAAAGGACCCTGTATGCCATGCTAAAGATCTGGGACTTTATCCTGATGCTGGTGGGAAACTACTGAAGAAATTCAAGCAGGGAAGTGACGTGCTCAGACTTGCAATTTAGAAAGATCATTCTTTTGTCAGTATGAAAGAAATACTGGCAGAGGATAAGACTGGAAGCAAGGAGACCAGTTAAGACTCTTGCAGGTGTCCAGGCAAGAAATCACAAAGATCCAAACTAAGAGACAGCCATGGGAGAAGAAGAGGTGAATTACATTTACCGAATGCCTAGTGGCTCAGGAGGTTAGAGCCGACAGACTGTGAAAGCCAAGACAGACAGGATATAAGGAGTGAGAGAGGGAAGAGTTTGGGAGGGCTGCTGAGTTTCTGGCTTGAGTAACTGGGTGGATATCAGTGCCACTGGCGGAGATCAGGAATACAGGAGAAGGAGCAGTTGTGGTGGTGGGGGAAGAAGGGTGATGAGTTCAGTTTTGAAAATGATGAGATTGAGGTGCCGGTGGGATTTCCAGTTCATCTTCAACACGCATGAAAATACTCTTGCAATTCCAGTCCCTGAACTCTGCCGAGCAGAAAATGTCAATCATCTGGAAAGGGATTAAATCAACCCAGCCAAGTTAGAAATCATCCTTGCTGACTCCACTCGCCTTGAAATCAGAATGGAGTTCCAGGGAAACAATCGATATTCTTTTCCTTATTCCTTCTGTTTGAAACTCCTCTGTGGCAAAATCAGTAAACTTATCCTCACTGCATGTGCAAGCTGAAATGGTCACTTTTCATCAAGGAAACAATGGTTCTTGGTTGTCAATGCAGATGGCTTTTCTTATTAAAGCTCTTCTCCATAACCCTCTTTAAAGACCCTTAATGGATTTCCATACTTCTAAATATCATATCTGTATACTTCTTAATACTACACACCCTTCACACCCTCTCAGTTCATTCCCCAAACAAGCCATTTAATTTGTAGACATTAAAACTTTTTAAATTTAAATCATCTTTGAAAATGTAAATTCTATCTTTCTTGAAGGAAAGACCTACAATATCTAAAGATTAGAAATGATGTCATTCAATTTATACAAAACTGAAAAACCTCCCAAGTATTTTTCATTTGCTAGGATTCCCTTAATTCTTTAATTCTTTCAGACCTCATGCATTCTTTTAGGGGAACTGCTGAGAATTTTTGTGTCTGTGAAATAGGCAAGGCATGCAGTAACAAACAAGCTACACTTTCTCATTCTGACCCCCAACCCTTGATCTCACTGATGATAATGAAAATTGAACAGTATGCAAAGGATCAATACAAGCACGTCCACTTCTACACAACGCTCCCCTCTTTCTCTTATGCTGCTTCTCTTGACTTGCCTGCCCCTTGCCTGCGGCCTCCCCCTTGGCAAATACTCACAGCTTTCGCAAAGACCCCCATGAGTTCCGGGAACTGATGTGTCAGGAGGGCCAGCATGGCTGTGAAGGAACACAATCCAGCAGTGAAGAGGATAAAGAAGGGAAGCTCCTTTTTTGGGTAAACTGAGACTTCATGGAAAGCTGTGGAGAAGATCAAAAGGGAAGTGTTAGGGCTGCAGTAAAATGCATTCTCAGGGAATTTCTGTAGGTGGGACTGACTCTGCAGAGCTTTGGCTCAAGTCTGCTGGAAATGAAAAAGGTAGGGCCCTGGAACGAACAAGAGCCCACATTTCAGCCAGCCTTTGGTGGCCTATCTGCTTCTCCCAAGTCCACGTTCAACCTTCAGAACTCTATCTAGGGCATGATAGGGCTAATTTGGGGATGTCACACACTCATGGGCAGGGACAGTAACACAATCTATGCCTAATATACAGTATTTCTTTTGCAAAAGCAAACACAAATAAAACAAAACTTTATTCAAATTATAAAACACATGTTCATTGAACAAAACCTGGAAAATCCAAAGTCAAGTATACTGAAAAAAAAATCCTCTCTCTAGGTTTTCACTTTTCCTGTAATTTTTAAATCATTGTGATAGGGTGATATTAGGGTATCTTGTATTTTTTCCTGGTACAATCTAACTATGTCAGTGGAGGGTGCCACCCTGATAGAGAGACATCCAGCGAGGACCATCCATCCATCAAAAATGGGAGATTTTAGAGCCTTTCATAACTTTTAAATTTCGAGTGGTCCGCACAGACAGAAAAGCAACTGAGGCTGGCCCAGTGGAGGGGAGCCGTGAGGCTGTGTGTGAGCTACACTGCCACTCAAACCAAAAGATTCGAGGGTCTCCATCTTCCTCAGGAAATCCAAGGTCTCAAGCCTTTCCTCGACCTTTCAGCTCTAAGCAGTAGTCCACTCTGCTGAAACTGAGGGTGTAGAGGGCCAAGGAGGGACAAAGCACAAACGAGCACATGCACCTGAATCCAGGGATGTCAACCTGCTAGGATTCTTCATGGGTGGACGTGTGCTCGGGACCACCGTGGACACTACACCACTCACGTGCAGCACGCAGGTAACATGTAAAGCCACCTACCCCCATCCCATCCTCACCCTCAGCACCCAATGATTTTGAGGGGAGATCAGACTTGAACCACTGCATTCAAATAAATAAACGTGATAGTTTATTTATAGATAGAAAAATAGTTTTCTATTCCAGGACTATAAAGATTATTTCTAGACAGTTTCTTTTAAGAACTGTAATCTTGTTCTAATAGTGAATCTATCCCCATGGAAACATGATTGGACTCAATTAAAACATTTTAAAAGTGTACTTTTCAGAAAACTGCCTTTCTTACCAGAAACTGTAAATGTTAACAAGGATCTCCCTGAAGGGGGAGTCAAAAGGTAGAGCATGGGCCCATCACAGGGATTTCTGAAATCGAATCTAATGCAGAGTGAGGCACCCGACGCTTTTCCACAATAAACTCAGATGGTGAGGAACCACACCCCTCTGAGGTCTCCCAGCTCCCAAGGTAACATGTCTCCCAGTGGGTCTGTCCTGCAAAGAAATGAGAGAGCTGCCTCCTGCTCTTTCAACCTGAGATGGCAGCCTTGTTTTGCACCCACTACATTGGAGATTTACGACCAGCTCAAAAACGTGGGCATTAGACAATCTGCCAACACTCAGGGCTCCACAGTTATACTGGCCCTCCTGGCAAAGCATTTAAATATGTTACAGCTATGAGATGTGACGTAGCTGGGGCTGGTGCAGGGTGGTTGTGGCAGAAGACAGGACGGGGAAGAGAGAGCAACCAAGATTTGGAGCGTATTATCTGAGGGAGGAAATTATGTCCTAAGTCAGGGCCACAGGAACAGCCTGGACATGCTCTTCATACACAGTATAATTTGATAATAACTATTTAGCTGGAATTGTCAAAACAATGTTGCATTACAGTAAACCAAATCATACTTTCCACGTGTGGTGTGGGCCCCCCGACTGCTAGCTTGTAAGGCCCTCGAGGGCAGGGTTTGCCTGCCGCCTGCTGTATACAGGGTTGAGGCTGCACGTGTGCCCTGCACACGTTACACCAGCTCACTGTGCGCCATCCGTGAGATGCTCACGGGAAATCCCGCCGGCGACGAGCACCGCACCACCGCAGAGGGCAGCCCCACCCCGCCCACGACTCCGCCTCTGGCCACAATGCCAGCGTCCCCGTGCCACCCTCCCACCCATGGCTCATCTGCAGCTCCCTCTGAAGCCAGTGCCTCCCCTCCAGACTCCGGTCTGTGCAGACTGCCTCTGACCAGAGGGAGAGCCCAGGCCGAGCCCCGCACAGTGGATCAGCCCAGCAAGGGGCATCTGCCCCAAACAAGGGGTCTCTGCCCCAAACTAGGGGTCTCTGCGCTCAGACCAACCAGTACATGATGGCTCTTCCTCTACATTTCAGACCTGGGCGGGTCTTTCCCTTTGATGAATCTGGAGAGACGTGGAGAAGCAGGAAGCCAAACCTACACACATAACTCACTTTAATGCTTATGCTATCAAATGAGGACAGGGTTTGGGAGAAGAGTAATAAAAGACAAGGAACATCATAAACATTTATCATTTCCACCTCTTCCCATCCCAGTCTTTGGCACACCACCCTCACCAGCCAAAGGGAGGATTATGGAGGGGAGACTCACATGGAAGCAGCTCACGATCTGCTGTTTCTGTACAGATGGGGTAAGGATAAAATAGATGCCCCTTTTCCAAGGGATAAGGGATCATCCGAAAAGCTGCAAAGGAGAGACAATACGTTAGAGGTACAATATTTGTCTCATAACTTCTCAAGTCCACAAAGAGACTTTTGAGCATTTTTATAATGGCTCACATTATAAAATTATAAAAAACATTAGGTCTCACACTGAACACTTCTACAAATAGCTCCCATAAAGGAGGCAAGACGTACCCAAAATCTGAGTCATGTGCTAGATAAGCTGTCAGAGATGCATTATGAGGTATGCCTCACACATTAACCTCACACTATATATTCTGGGAGAACCTCACAAAACTGAGTGGGAATGGGGGTGCAGAGGAGTAGGGAAAGCCAGCCATTCCAATGCCCAGGGTTTCCTCATCTACAAAATATTACGAAAACGTCGTAAGCACTCATTCAATATAGCTCACCTGATGGTAATAACACAAACCTGGATTGAAATGCTTCCCCAAGAAGCAAACATGGACTGACTTGTTGGATCGTGTCACAGATGCACAAATATGAAAGGCATTCTAGCATGTCTATTTAAAAAATATGTCTAGGTGGATTAGAATTCCAACCAAGATGGATGAAAACAAGAACCTAAAAATGCATGACTTGGGAGGTATTTCTAAACTTTATGAAACTTTTAAATCTTCAACATCATGTGGGGAAAAAATGGATCTGGAGAGATTGATTATCTGTATTTTGATGATATCAGGCCACGTAAGTTCTGGTTTCGTGGCATCAGATAACATTAGGTCTCACACTGAATTACGACTTTCCAATCAATCCATCCCTTCCCGTTATCACGTGTGTTACTCTCCCTGTTACGAGGTCATCAGCACGTTAGTCTCACTGTTTCTGTGAACAGTACTCGAGGTAATTTTTCTTCAACAGATGTCCGGTAACTACAGCATGCTGTAGCTATAAAATATAAAAACTAAACCCTACACTGGGAATGTCAGATTACAGTCCTTGCCTTCATGTGTGTCAAAAAGGAATGGTGGCAACACAGCAGCCTTTTCAGTCTTAAATGCTACATTTCAAGGACTCCTAGCTACATCCTCAGCTGTGCAATTACCTGAGCCTTCTCAAAATGCTGTCAATGTACATATTTATCTTTTGCATACTTATTTCAAACAGAAATCAGAAACAAAGAATGTTCTCCCTCACAAGAAATGACAAGGTTCCATTGTAACCAGCATCAGTGCACATATGGTATTTATTCTGGTGTCTGAATATTATTTAAAAGTAAAAACATTATGTATGTGATTCCAGCATTTGGAATGCAGTCAATCTACACCACAGTGGTATCACTCTGAGGTTACAGCACATTGCCACGGAGAATATAAATCACTATAAACGTGGGATTAGAGCAGAGCCAGTTGGCTGAGGTAAAAATGTTATCAATTTTCCTCTCATAACAGAAACCTCTTAAACAGAGATTAAAACATTAAAAACACCCCAGACTTTAACTCTTCTTAAAATGAAAGGCTCACCCTAGTTCAATCAGACCTTCTCTTTCATGCAAACCAAGATGACTTTTGCCCATTACAACAAGCAAGAGAGGAGTTCCCTGTACAGGTTGTTAACACACAAAGATTACTCAAAGGGACCAGCATCTCTCTCGGTAGAATTAGGCTTGCAAGAGAAGGGAAAAAAATTACAAAACCGAAAAAATCCATTTAGTGCCTTTATAGGATACACTAAACTCTCTACTGGGAAGCAGTGCGTTTAAATTTAAACTGCAGTATGGCAGGATTTTAATACCATTTCCCATGAATGATGGCTGCTATGAAAGCATCTCAAAAATGTAGAAAAACCTATGTGGAAGTTTTTTTTTTTTTTTTGAAATCCAGATTCTCCATGTGCACTTGGGCTGCTGTAATTAAGAATCTGTTCAGGTTCATAGGATATAAATAAACCCTCAGTTTTCAAAGTGGCTATAAATTTGAATGCTAAATTTTGTTCAAAATTGAAGTCAGTTTGCACTTCAGGGAGCAATTTTTTAACTGAAATATAGGAGTGCAAGATCTTGAGAGTGTTCACCCATAGACATCAAATGGTTGCTTGGTGTCTTTTCAGTCAGATGCCAAATAGTTTCTACTCCAGGACTTGGCATGCATACAAATTTTGTGCATCAAGTTAGTCTTTTCCTCCTTCTAATCAGTTCTGGTCTTTTTGGAGAGGGTGAAGGCATGATTATATACGACTCAAGAAAGAATACACACACAAACACACACTTTCTGTACTGTCCTCGGCCCCCAACCCCTGGGACTGTAAAGACGCTTATGTGCTCTTAAAATTTCTCATTCTCATGTCAGTTGTCATTTACATCAAGTTCATAAAATAATATTAAGACTTTTGGCTTCACTAAACAAAAGCAAGCACAATTTCTGTTTGCAATTCTATCCTTGGTCCACCCTGCTGTGCGGGGCCCAGCAAAGTGTGCGATAAGCAGTGGGGGTCTGCAAAGAGTGGAGGAGGCACTGCACGAGCCGGGCCAGCTTCACCTCCCACCGCCTGGTCCCTTTCACTGCAAAGACACGACACTGCTCCACAAGAACCTCGTGGCTTGAGCCGAATGTCCAGAACTTTTGCAAGTGCAAACAGTAACACGCTGATTTCGCAGGGCAAGGAAGAATGGAAAAAAGGTCATTTGAACTATTTTGTGAATTTGATCTACTTCATGACTGACTAAAAACCTCCTAAAAAATCGCCGTCCGAAAAAACATACACTTCAGAGGAATTAAAAATGTACATGTATTTGGTTAAAAACGAAACCAAAAACCTGGACCACTCAGAGTTAATACACGGGACACAAGTGGCATTGTTGCATTTTCCTGTTGTGCCATCCCCTCCCCTACCTTGGTTTCTATTGTGCCTTTGTGGGAGAGGCAAAATGAAACTGGGAACTACTTAATGAACACAGCAGGCTCTCCACAATGACATGTGATGCGTTACACAGCTGCTTTCCACCCCTGCCCAGACACGTTTTCTAGGCACCAAGCCTAGCAGTGCTGTGCCAATCAGAGACTCGACCAATACTGGAGAAAGAATCAACAGAACCAAAGAATGAACAGAAGGATGGTTACATGAACAAATTAATTCCTGATTTCCCCAGTGACTTCTAATGTGCTCTCATCCTGTCCACAATGTAGACAAGGATAGAAGGTAATGTTTGATACTTTGTTTGTCTATGTTGCCTTTTCAAAGAGGATCTCAGAGAACTTTATACAGACCCCTTGCAATAGCAAGAACTGAGTTTGAATCCCAGCTCTACGTGGTCAAAATGTTGAGTGCCTTCCTCATGCAGCAGCGATAGAAAGGTGAGCCAAGTATGCACTGCCCCTGCACTGATGGAGCTGACCACCCAGGGTGGGAAACAGATGAGCCAATAATCATGAAAACAAGAGTGAAAGTCCCCCTGTGATAGCCCATACCTAATGGGGGAGTGGTGGAGGTGACAGCTCAGGATGAGTCAAACTTGACAAGGCTGACAACTGTATGACTTTGGGTGGGTCATTAATCTGTGTCCAGTCTCTTCGGCCGTAAAAATGGCAACACCAAGGACCTCGAGAGGCTGTTAAAGGGACTAAGTGTGACAGCGGAGGTCAACGTGTCCACACATAGCGCCTGACTGCTCAATGAAAGTTAGTTTTCTCTTTACTGTGCCTTTCCACTAACCCCAAGTTCCTCCTTTCTCTAACAGGTCATACTCTAGCTCATAGGTAAAAATGCTGCTTGTTTCTGAACAATTAGAAGTGCAAATGATAGAACAGAAAACTTTCATCAAAATACACATTTTATGTTCTCACTTTTGACTGTAATGTGGGCAACTGGCCATAAAGGCTCTTTGTCTTTTGTGAGACTTTGGGCACAATAAGGAAAATTCAGAAGTCAAAAGCTTGGGTTCTGATCCACGTTTTTTCACTATCTACTTATATGGCCTTGGGAAAACCACTTTCCTTTGGTTAGATTACATGATGCTCCATTCCAATTCTGAAGAAAACTTCTAGAGTTTTATAGCAGATTCACTAATTTGTTAGTGACCTGCAACACTCTATAACACTCTGTTCCTGCTTCCACTGCTTGTATCCACACTATATATTATACATGTGTGTGTATGTATCTGTGAGAATATGTGTATACACACACACACACACACACACACTAATGTTTCTCTCAAAGCGTTTCAGAGTCTGACTCATCTTGGTATCCCCAAAAGAATGCCTGGCACAAAGGAAGGACTCAATAAATGTTAATTGAATAAAGGAATGAATAAGTTAATGCACAATAGGGCAGAGACAGAATTTTTCCCTTTAAAAACCCCAGTGGATCCAAAGTACGGTCAGCGGCTCAAAACTGAATAACTGAAAGGAGCAAGCTTGGTCCTACTGGGCAGTAGGTGGGGAAGCGCTGAATAATATTTGGAGTCCGGCTACTAGTGTTAAGTTGGCTACGGCCAGGGACTTCAGCTGGCCATTGTTTTCTCCTAAATTATAAAATTTAGCCTTAGATCTATGGGGTGAGGGGTGGAAGAATTTCTCTTTAGCAGTCCCAAAGGTGCCAGGCTTTTGGAGGAAAGGTTTGGTTAGAGGAAATGCCCTAAGGACCACATCTTACAGCAAGTAGCATTTACCATCAGGTTCAAAGAGAATAAATTAGAATCAGAATCTCATCCTTTGCTTCAACAATGGACCATTTTCTCCTCTCAAAGGAAATACTTTGCCTAGTCCCCCTAAAAAACACCACCTTCAAATCTTATACATTATTTAGTGAATTCTTTGGAAAAAAAAAATCTCCAAAAAGAAAATAAAGAGTCTTACTTGATCAAGTGGAAAAAATGGAAACAAAGAAAAGCTAAGCGATTTACCCCATGGCACTCTAGCCTTCTGATATATAGAACCTGAAAATTAAACCTTAAAGTTCACAGCTGTGGTCAGCAGACTATTCTGCTTTACAAAATAAATACAGCCAAAACAGAGCCCTGAAAAGATCAAGGTAGAAGGGAGATAAGGCCACATCAGTATTTAATACAGGTAAAATAGAAGATGTGCCATTTAAAATAGGGCCCCATAAGGCGCGATACCATTGTAAATAATACACAATTCCAACGAGATCTCTCATTCATATATGGCTTTTACATTCAACACACACTTGCAGTCGTGTGTGTGCACGTGTGTGAGCGTAACCAGAACCTACAGTGTTTAAAATAAATATAATTAAGATAATGTGACAGCTGTGTAATGAATTAAGAAACATGTTTTTAAACCTTATAAATTAAAACTTTCCCCATTTCTTCATTATCTTGATTTTGAGGAACATATTGTGTAATTTCAGGGGCTGGGACAGTGATGAATCAAATATTTTACAAACCTTTGAAATGCTGATGTATTTGTGGTTGAGGACTCTGTTTTTTTTTTTAACCACCATATGTTTCAAACCCAAACAATCTCTGCCATGCATCAGCTGGACTTTGGGGTTTTAACAAAAATGTGAGTTATTTCAGCCTGATTGGTGGGAAACTCACTTAATTCCACAAGATGACTAATGCTCCAACATAATAAACTCATAAAAAATCAAAGAAAAATATACCTCATCCCTACCCCTAACTAACACTTTTGACATAAGTCAGGCTTTTAAAATTTTTTCTAAAAGATAAACTGACTTTTTAAAAGAATACTCACTTTTAACATGGAACATGGTGAAATGAGGCACTGTTACCTTCCTCCCTGAATTATCTTTCTAATGAAAAGGGGAAACTGGAAGGGAGTTGGGGAATGGCCTTAAATTTCAGAATGAAGAAAGAAATGATTTAAAGGCAAAAACCTAGACCCTGAGGCTGGAGATGTCAAAATGCGGCACCCAGTGGTGAACTGGAGGAAGTGCAGCCTCCTGCGCTCAGGCACAGGCCGTCTACGGGAGCCCCACTGACCTCAGAGGGAGAGGGAGAGGTTCTGGTACTGTAGCCGCCCTGAGGGCAACTGCCCTGAAGCCCACCAATCTGGGATGGGGTGATGGCATTCAGTATCTTCAGCGCTTCACAGTTTTCAAAAAATGGGTAAGTTAATACCAGTTAATAGGTAGCTAAGTCAGAATTCTAATCCAAGCCCTTTTGATTTAAAATCCAGAGCCCTGATGCCTCCATTTAACTTAGAATGGACACAAATCTAGAAGTTTTGTCAACCAATTACACACAATTGTCTAAAGTTGGAGTGGTAATTCTTTCTTCTGAATTGCAGGACAGATTTATAGCTCTGTTTTTGAAAAAAGACCAAAACTGTTTGTAATGAAAGATTATTTTTCTAAGTACATGCATATACATATATATACACATACACATATATACACATGCATATTTATGCCTGTAGAAAACATATATGCTTGTTGTAGAAAGTTTGAAAAATACAAATAGGAAGAAAAAACCAAATCACTTAAAATCTACTTAAAGATGTATTTATTTCCAGTCTCTTACCTTTGTTTATATATAGAATGTATTTTTTTATAGAATTGGCTCATTCTATAGTTAAAATGTTTACGTCAATATTTAACAACAAAAATATAATTTTATATAGAATGATTAA
The DNA here is from genome assembly GCF_937001465.1 of Orcinus orca. Classification (NCBI taxonomy): domain Eukaryota; kingdom Metazoa; phylum Chordata; class Mammalia; order Artiodactyla; family Delphinidae; genus Orcinus; species Orcinus orca. The sequence goes on from NC_064567.1 coordinate 32,316,494, forward strand.
CTTTCAAAACACTAGAAAGGGCATAGGTATACCCCAGACTGTAAGCAGTGGTGTAAATTTATGGCTTCTAAACAAATGTTTCAGAGATGGCTGATCCTCTTATCCTTAATCAATTCAGGAAAGGCCTAAATAGCTGGTATTATAGGAAAGAGCAGTGAAGAAAAAGTGAACCTGGCTCTGCCAACAGTGCTGGCAGGACGTTCAACAAGGTACTCACCTCAATGAACCTGTTCCTCTCTTGATCAACTAAGATGGCCACCTCTGTCCTGCCTAACTCAGAAATTTATCAGGAGTCCATGAAATGATGGCAATACAAACCCTCTGTGAATTACACTGTTACACAAACACTCTTCAAGGTTCTTGGGATCCTCCAAGGTAGTTAGCACCTGGTAAGCACTCTCATGGTTCTCTTTTCTTTCTAAAACTGAATGGTATGGCTCTCTTTTTGAAAACTGAACAGCAGCGTAACTTCCTGGTTCTTAATTATCTGTAAGGATCAGATGCTGAATTTATCTTTCCTATAGGCCCCTGACTACCTTGCCACACTGTTTTATGTCTAAAAACTCACCCCTACCTACTAGAGAACGGACTTGAGGATACGGGGAGGGGGAAGGGTAAGCTGGGACAAAGTGAGAAAGTGGCATGGACATACATACACTACCAAACGTAAAATAGATAGCTAGTGGGAAGCAGCCACATAGCACAGGGAGATCAGCTCGGTGCATTGTGACCACCTAGAGGGGTGGGATAGGGAGAGTGGGAGGAGGGAGATGCAAGAGGGAAGAGATATGGGGATATATGTATATGTATAACTGATTCACTTTGTTATAAAGCAGAAACTGACACACCATTGTAAAGCAATTATACTCTAATAAAGATGTTTAAAAAAACCAAACCAAATAAACAAACAAAAACAAAACAAAAAACTCACCCCTTCTTTTTATTCTAATAAAGAGGTAATTACATCCCCTCAGAGGTACTACACTGCTTGATGTGGGGTTCACTATGTCACTTCACATTTCTCACAATCTCACTGTCCTTCCCAGTTGTTCCAGAGCATCTCCCTATTGTTACATGATTATATGGGTAACTAATTTCCAAACAGAATTTCCTCATGGTTTTTTTTTAATAGTTATGCCATTCCTGACACTGTGTCTTCATCACTTCTGCCCACCCGCTTTTGACCTTTTCTATAGGACTGGTAACTTTCTTATCAATTAGATCCAATCAATAAGCTTCTATTACTATGTTTCCAAGGTACCGATCTATAAATACATTCTTATTTGGTTAAGTCAGTTTGTCCATTTAATTTTACCACGACTAACACTAGGTGAGGCCTCTCATGTTTATTCTTGCTGGGCTTTTTCTGTCTCTTTCTCATGTTTAAATAAAAATTCCTTTTGTCTCATCTGGATAGAACACTTTAAATGCAACAAGAAGCCCAAGCCAGAGGGGACTGCATACATGTCCACACACACCCTGAGCAGAGTGTGCTGTCTTAACATATCCAAATAGCGGGACCAGGACACCTGGAGTATGTTACCACACTTACAGAGTAGGGGTAGAAACATCGATCAAGTCGATATCCCTCAAGTTATAAATAGTAAATGATTTAACTTGACCCGCTATCAATTCTCTAAAGAAATGTTTTCAAAACAACTAAACAAAAAACTTTCAATCAACCTGAGTCCCCTGTCAAGTTACTTTTACTCCATCTCATTCGGCTGCCCCCCCTCCCTTCCTGCACCAGTTTAGATTCCTGCTGGGTTAGGGAAGGGCAGGAAAAGGGAAGAGCAGAAGATTAGCAAAATGAAAATGGAAGGAGCAAAGATAAACAGTGAAAGGAATTAAAAAGACATTCATTTGTGAGGCTAATCAGAGTAGGAGTGAACTAAGGAAAAATTATCTGAAGACTCTAATATTTCTTTTCCCCATGAGAGGGGGGAATAAAAAACCCATGCTACATGTTGTGTTTGTTTTGCTTAAGTTAATGATAACTGAGTGTCAATATATATGTGGTCCAATAATCCACAATCTTGAGCCTTTTTCCTTAATTTTCATTCTCCCCAACAGCCCCACCGCTTAGCATTTGTTCACAGTGTCCTTGCTTATAATACCGTCCCAGTTCTTCAAGGCTTGGTTCAAATCTCATATGACCCATAAGGTTAACCATGACTGCTCCACCCCATAGGCCTCTCCTGTCTGAAGAATCACTGGGCAGCTGTTACATGCTGCTGATGACTCCTCCCAACTGGATGAAATGCTTCTCCAGGGCAGGGAGCACGTCTCACCCACCGTTGGAGCCGCTTCTCCTTACACGGAATGACGGTGCCCAGCTCGTGCTCAGATCAGTTTATCCCCACATCCATCTAACAGGCATTTATCCCTTAACGCACAATGCTACACCTGCCACCATACTGGAGTCCAGCGGCCACTGCTCTTGTTCTGAAGCAGGCGTAACCGCTGCTCGTTTGTGTTTGGCTAACCCAGCTCTCCTGGAGGATAACTGCGGCTCTTCAGCCAACCCTCCCAGAAAGGCCATCCAGAAGTGGTCATCAGAGCCCAGCACGAGGCCTGACCCCACGCCAAAGGTTCCCATGGTGCCGAGGGGCTGTCCAGGTCTCCAAAGAGGGTTTTCCAGCTGTAAAATGCTCCTCTGCCAGGATAGCCCAGACTCACCCCATCCACTGTATAAACTCGCCTTTTTGAGCTGCAGAGATGGGATCACCACAGTAACACCCGCCACCACTGGGAAACTAGAGAGCCTGAGTAATTAACCATCTCTTGGTGATGGAATATCACAGAGAAGGAGAGCTATAGATATGCAAATCTCCATCACTCACCGTGAACACTCAGGGTAAAAACAGTTTTAGCATCTTTTCATGCTTTAAAAACATTTCAAAGAAAGAAAATTACTTACTGCCTTCCCACGTACAATGCAGAAGATTCAAAGCCCCTTCTACCCTCTTCCAGTGTGCCAGATGAAAGAACGCATATGCTATTGCTTCACTGTCCCCTCTCTTCAGGATATGTTCTGGGGGCAGGATTAAGCTTTTCATTTCTAGTAGGTACTGAAATAAAAAAAAAGGCAGGAGACAGATGTGTTAATACACAGTAATTTGGAATTCAGAATGGAAAATGGAGAGGTTGATTTCCCTAAAGCCGCCGCTCGTAAGCATTTCATCAAACCTGCAACCTCATCACTACATTTGAAGGCAATTACTGAAACATCCAGCAATGCAAAGTTTGCTGGCAGGTAATTAGCCTTGTACTAGTTTCCTACAGTGAACATCAGAGGCTTTCAGGCTAAGATATTCTAATCAAAGAAATATATATATACATATACAGACTCAAACAGCAAAAAGGAAAATTTAGAAGACACAATAAGTTGGTATAATCTTGTAACCAGAACGAAAATACATGAAACAAACACATGAAGGTTAAGAAGTTTCATATGACTAAACCAACCACACTGGAGAGACCTGAGGATGATTAGCACTGCCCGTTAGGTTTTCCTCACAGATCTATCAAGGAGAAGGCCCTAGTCCTGCAGAAAGGGTCACCCATAGCTGCTCAGGTGCTGGAGGAAGAGGGGTGGCAGCCTGGGCACAGGAAGACCCAAGGGAGGGGAGCAGTACAGACCCCAAACCACACTGTTCTTTCGGCTCCTTTCCGAAACACTGCAAGGGTCTCAGGAGCGCAGGGCAAGAATGGATATTCTTCCTGGGGGCTCACAGCAGACTAAGTTTCCCTTTGTACTCTTTCGTGTTTACTACAGAATAGAAAGGGAAGCAAATTCAGGCCTGTATTTTATATTTGCAGATGCTCACTTGTCTTTGCCAGCTGGCGTTCCCCGAGCTCCACTCTTCACCACCTCCCCTCCGGGTTCGTTCCCAACACACACACACACACACACATACACACACACCTCACCACCAACAACCACTGTCACAACAACCCAGTCATCTCCTGTAAAATGGAGATTAGCAGACCACAGAGGTACGTGTTTCATGAAAACAGCACAAATACAGTGAAAGGAGGTGCTATGAGAAGAGATGTCCAACAATTTTAAATTTATGAAAGAGGGGGAAGAGTGGAAGAATCCAGATCCACAGAATGGAGGTCACAAGACACCCATCAATGTTTCACTCTCATCTTGCTGTGGGTTCATACACTGGGCACGTGGGGTGCAGTGGCCTTTAAGTTTCCTCTCCTGTTGGCATGCTTGGCATCGGGGCGCACCGCCCAGCAAGAGCCGGGTGGACACATTCCGGCCTCTTGGTTCAGCAAATGAAACTTTCCTTGCTCTGGGTCTGATTATCTGAAGAAAGCTCCAAGCCTTAGGCCTCAAAGCAGGAAGAGCAGGAAATGAGAGCCCACCCCGAGAGCAGCGGAGAGCAGCCGTGCAGCCCTCACACTTGCGGAGCCGGTGGACTTGAAGGCCCTCCTCGATAGTAAGACCTCTTCCCAGGCTGGTCCATGAAAGGTGTTCATCATTATTATTATTTTTTTGCAGTACGCGGGCCTCTCACTGCCGTGGCCTCTCCTGTTGCGGAGCACAGGCTCCGGACGCGCAGGCTCAGCAGCCATGGCTCACGGGCCCAGCCGCTGGGCGGCATGTGGGATCCCCCCGGACCGAGGCACGAACCCATGTCCCCTGCATCAGCAGGCGGACTCTCAACCACTGCGCCATCAGGGAAGCCCTGGTGTTCATTATTTTGATGGGAGGTCCTCAAGCACGAGTTCATGTGCTTTTTTGAATTCTACATGTTACTGCCTTCTTCCTTCATCTTGTTTTGAAACAGTGAATGACAAAAATCTTTTAGGAAAAATAACGACTTTGAATTACCTAGTAATCCAACTAGCACTGTATCTATTGATATAATAAATATATAAATATAAGGTAGAATTTTATGTTCAGAAACATATCGTCTTGTGATTTTACCTTAATAGAAGCCTTTATGTCATGGCTTCCGCTACTGCCCACGATGATTTTAGAAGGCCCCAAGAGTCATAACTTGTAAAATGCTATGAACTCTATTAATTGTTTTTAATAATCATCAGGATAACAAAGGAAAGGGAAAATTTCTTGCTTAATGAGTGCCCTAGAACAAGATTTTGACTTCTGAGTTTCTAATAATTATTTATAGCCTACCAAATAGTCAACTTTTTTTTATGTCTCTTTATTGGAGTATAATTGCTTTACAATGTTGTGTTAGTTTCTGCTATACAACAAAGTGAATCAGCTATACGTATACATATATCCCCATTTCTCCCCCCTCTTGCGTCTCCCTCCCACCCTCCCTATCCCACCCCTCTAGGTGGTCACAAAGCACCGAGATGATCTCCCTGTGCTATGTGGCTGCTTCCCACTAGCTATCTATTTTACATTTGGTAGTGTATATATGTCCATGCCACTCTCTCACTTCATCCCAGCTTCCCCTTCCCCCGCTGTGTCCTCAAGCCCGTTCTCTTCACCTGTGTCTTTATTCCTGCCCTGCCACTAGATTCATCAGTACCGTTTTTTTTAGATTCCATATATGTGAGTTAGCATACAGTATTTGTTTTTCTCTTTCTGACTTACTTCACTCTGTATGACAGACTCTAGGTCCATCCACCTCATTACAAATAACTCAATTTTGTTCCTTTTTATGGCTAAGTACTATTCCGTTGTATACGTGTGCCACATCTTCTTTATCCATTCATCTGCCGATGGACACTTAGGTTGCTTCCATGTCCTGGCTATTGTAAATAGAGCTGCAATGAACATTGTGGTACATGACTCTTTTTGAATTATGGTTTTCTCAGGGTATATGCCCAGTAGTGAGATTGCTGGGTTGTATGGTAGCTGTATTTTTAGTTTTTTAGGGAACCTCCACACTGTTCTCCATAGTGGCTGTATCAATTTACATTCCCACCAACAGTGCAAGAGGGTTCCCTTTTCTTCACGCCCTCAAAAATATGGAATGGTCCACGAATTTGCATGTCATCCTTGTGCAGGGGCCATGCTAATCTTCTCTGTATCATTCCAATTTTAGTATATGTGCTGCCAAAGCGAGCACACCGTTCCTTTTCATTTCTATGATTTAGGAAAGGCTTTCAAAGTCACATCTGTGAGAGAACTCTTCTCTTGGGCTAAGAAACATTCAGGAAAAGGAGCACCTGAGAAGAAGTGGGCCTGGCAGCCACCCACATGTGGGTAGAAGTCTAAACAAACTAGGAAGGGGCGTGGCAGAGGAAACTTGGGGAAAGAGGGAGGATTTTTAGAAAATTATCTACAAAGGGATATGTTAGATCTGTGTTGTCCAATACGGTAGCCTCTATTTAATGTGTGTCTATTTAAGTTTAAATCAATTAAAATCAAATAAAATTAAAAATTCAGCTCCTCAGTCCCACTAGTCGTATTTCAAGTCCTCGAGTGCTATATGGAGTTAATGACTACCCTACTGGACAATGCAGAGACATTTCTATGATCACAGAAGGTCCTAGTGGACAGCACTGCTTCAGACAGTGGAAGTTTCTAACCCTGAAGTAACGGAAACAATTTTTAACATGAAAAAATTTCACAGATGCCCATGATAGAAACTGTAAGTGTAGAATCTACTGATCAAAAATACACAGCATGGCAAATAGTTATACAATAAATAGTAATGATACAAGAATTCGTTCAAAAGTATTGTAGGCCACCAGGGCATCTACATAATATTTGGAAAGCAATAGTGCACATGTGTGTGAGACAGATGGTTTACTCAGACTGAACGTGGTGCATATGGCTTCAAGGACGTCGTCCACAGCCACCCAATGTGAGCCGTGAGGTAATGCTCTGTTTCTCCCCTAAGCTCCCTCTGATCTTTGTACATGTGTACTTTTCACAAACCACCTTAGATTAGCTATCCATGTGTCCTTCTCCTCAGCTCAATTATAAGTCCTCAAGAACATGAATCTCATTTCCCAAGAACTCTCTCAAAATGAGCATCCCCTGGCCTCAGCAGCCTCGTGAGACTAACTAGAGCAACTCACCAAGGAAACTCAGCGGCCTTCTCATCGCATCTACTTTATGGCAGAAATAGGTTATGTCTATAAAGGAGATTTATACTGCAGCATAGTTCCAAACAAAATGTTGGCTCTAACCAAATAATGAAGGCTAATAACAACAATGTGTTAGGTTCCTGGCCAGGCTTAAAATGGCTGGCAAGATCGGTTCTCAACATGTGCAACATTTAAATTAGAAAGGCATGGAGCAACATTTCACATCTTACTTGTTGAGAGAAAAATAAATGGAAGAGGGCAGATCCCTATCCACAAGTATGCAGAAATCAATTAGAATAACTGTAGCTTGCAAATCAGAGAACACTCCCTGCCTGTCTGCAATAGTTACTTGGCTTCTATTCGCTAAGCCAGCATCCTGTGCTATCTTGCTTGCCATCCTGCCTCTAACTTCCTTCCCAGATTCTCAAATCACATTGATCTTGAAGCAAGGCTTCTAAAGGTTTCGGAAGGAACTTTTCAAAATCTATTTGTGTCAGAATCTAGTTCCTATGCCCAAGATGGGAACATATAACGTTAGAACAGGCAAAGAGGAGCTGAGTAGTGCCTACTTATGGAGGTCTGTGAGCAGAGGCCGGCTCACCTGTCAGGAGAGATGCGCCCTGTCACAGGCTACCACACGTGACTGCTCAAGTCTCTTCTGTTAAGATCTTAAAATTCTATAATAATTAGAGTGAACATGATCCCAAAGTTATCCTTCACACAGACATTAATGCCAAAAAATCCATACCCCCTTTTAGGATTTCAATACCGACAACAGCAGATGTCATATGAAAATCACTGGCAAAAATACAGGAATAAACAAAACGAGAAAGAACAGATTAATTAAACAACAGTACATTTAGATGATAGCTATCAAATTGCTCCCCAAAATCAGGTAGTAGAAGAATATTTACTAGCATGAGGACATGTTCCTGACATATCATGAAGGAAAAGACCAAGTGTATCGTACAGATTATGATTTGGGTAATACAAATGTACATGTAGGCGTTAAAAGCATTGGAAGGTCACAGATTGAATGTGAATGGTGGCAAAATGTTTGATTTTATGGAAGATTAATTTCTTTTGTGCTTTTTCTATGCTTTCCAAGTTTTCTATAATAAGCATTTTAATATTTTTTCTGTCTATATATATATGTGCGTGTGTGTGTGTATATATATATATATATATATAAAATACAAAACTATTTTCTAGACTTGCATCAAGAACGTAAACAGCAAACCACGCAAACAAACAAGATAACCAGAGAGAGCAATTTTTCATATGTGTACAGTGCTTTGGTGCAACTGGCTCTGAAAGAGGCTGTGAGCCCAGAAAAGATGTTTTTAAAACATCAGTAAAGGGTTCAGAGAATACAGCTAGTGCTACTTGGAAGACATGCTACATATTCTGAGTTTCAATGCTGTCCACACCCTGGACTCAGTAAGACGCACGCTGGAATAGGACAAAAATGACGCAGGAAGCTCGGCTCGCTCAGGCCACGCTGCGATGAAGCCTGAGATGCACAGTCCCCCGGCCCTGGCCCCCTCCCCTCATCTGCCCTCTGCCCCTTTGCATCACTGTTTGAATCCTGTCTCTACTATTCCGCTAAGAGACCTTGGACAAGTTATTTAATTTCTTTCAACCTCAGGTTGCTCATCTGTTAAAACAGAAAAATAAAAATACCCATCTTGCTGTTTTAACTTTTGAATATTACACAGGATAATATTTGTAAAGCATTCACATGGCTCCTGGCACATAAGTATTCACTAAATAGTAGCTATTTTTGTTAACAAACAAAAAAATGAAGTATTTAAATTACTGTGGAGGTAAGTTATACTTCTTGTGTATGTGTGTCCCACAGATGATTGAGTCTGTTTCTAGGTAAAATACTTCAGCGATTTTATAGTAGTAGCAGTTCAGCTGAAGAGAACGGGCTGCCAGCAGAGTCACCAGCTGACCAATATGGAGACAAACACAAAGCAAAGCTGAAATGCCAAATTCAGCCTGGTGATCTGTAGTACCACTCAGGGGTCCTCTTCTCAAGGTAACTGTTTCTTGCTGGTTCACTTACCTATTCATCAGTTACTTTGCTTCATTCAAAAAATATGGGTGTGTTCACAGTATATCCCAAAGAAAGATATGGGAGTGCCGTAGTGTCCCCCAAGGGCACAGATACAGCAGTGGCCACAGTGCTCTCTAACGATCTTCTGTGGGAGCACCCGCAGTCTACCCCAAGGGCACAGATATGACGCATCCACAGTTCACCTGAAGGGCACGGACATGATCAGGTCAGGTAACTACCTTGCTAATCCCTAATCTTTGTAGGAGTGTGTGTGTGCGCACGCATACGTGTACAAAGAAACGATAAAATTCAACATGGTGACTGCCTTAGTAAGAGGTCTATACTTAGTACTCAGGAAGCAAACGGGGAGCATTATCTCTGGGACAGCTTCACAGAAAAAATGAGTCAGTCTCACTAAATAAACAAAGGTTTACCTGTAAAGATGAGGGGAGGCAGAAGCCACTGCAAGGCTGGGCACCAAAGCATCAGAGGACACACTGGGCTTGCAATCTTCAGGTGCTTGAGTACTAACACGACAGGAATTGCCAACACTGATGAAGCACTAACGTGCGTCAAGCTTCTTATCTCAGGAACCCCTTACAGCTCTGTGAGGGAGCTGATAGTATTATCCCTAGTTTACAGATGGAAAAATGGACGCTTTGGGAAGTTAAATAGCTCATCCTGGGTTGCACAAGTTGTATGTGATGGAACCTGCGCCGGAACTCAGGTGTTATGCTACTCTCCGAGGGAGTGAAGCAGGAAAAGTGGTTGTAGAAGGCCTTGCATGCTATGCTCCAGAGTGTGACCTTCACCCGGAGTTATTCCGTGGTTTTCAAACTTTGAGACACCAACAAATTTGTTCAAAGGAAAAAAAGGAAATATCAAACAGAATGTGCAAGTGACGTAAAACAAAACTCTGGGGATCTTGGGGGAGGGACCCACAAGAAGACTGAAGACCCTTATGGCTCCTAGGGAGACAGTTTGAAAACCTCTGCAGTAGGCAACCGGGAAGTGAGTTGGTACAGTTTGTGGTTTTGAAAGAAATGGGCAAGTCACGTGTAGGAGCACCCGACAGGGAAGAGATTCAAGTTAGCAAAGTCAGAAAGTTCCTGTCACGGTCCGAGTGAGGGGTGATGAAACCGAGGATGGGGACTTCCCCTGGACATGGTGCCTGGCTGAATCTGAGGGCAGGAGAAGGAATCAAAGGTCACGGTGACATTTCTAGTTTAGGAAACTAGAATAATGTGAGATCATTAGCTAAGATGAAGACACCAGAGGAGGAAAAGGCTTGGCAGCTGTCGTGTCTGCCAGACTTCTCTGCCTGCAGTGAGGAGTGAAGGTGTGCAGGTCTGGAGCCTGGGAGAGCAGCTGGAGACAGGGTGTGCGGGGAGAGGCTGAGGCAGGGGCAGCGCATGAGGTCTCCCGGGAGGGCTGCAAGCAGGAAAGGAGAACCAACCTGAGGGTGAGCAGGGAGGAAGCGCTGCAGGCAACGAGTGCTCAGAGAGGCAGGAGTGGCCCAGGAGAAGGTGGCAAGGAGCCAAGATGACCTCAGATAGAAAAAGTGGTCAGTGGGACCAAATGCCCAGGAGACATGAGATAGGATGAGGTGGGGAGGCCGTGGCGGGAGTGACCTTGGTGGGAGCAGCTACAGGGGTTTTTGTTAAAGAAAGAGACCTCTTAGAAACTTTCTATTCCTGAGATACATTGCTAAAAACTGGTTTCTGCTCATTTTTCTTCGGGTCATATTTCCACAATACATTCTCCTTACTCTAATGCAAAAAAGCTTTGGAACAAAACATGACTCAATTCAAAAACAACTTATATTGAAATAATATTTCTGAAATATACCATTGATATACAATATCACAGACAATCTGCCAGGGTATTCTGAGTTTCTGCTTCCACGCTTCAAGCATTTTTAAATGTTAAAACCCACTACACATTTTGTTTCCTAAATTGGATTAAAAAGCAATTTTATACTCTGTCAATCAGCTTTACCAAGATATAAAGGGAGGCCTGCATTAGTGTTTGCAAGAAATAGAATTTCCATCATTATAACAAGGTCCTGTGGACACTCCATTGGCAGATACATTTACCAGGATGTTTTCCCCCACGAGCCTTTCAAAATTCCCGTGAAATTTTAGATTAACATGATATGAGCTTTTTTAAAAAAAATGCAAATTTTTAATGGGAATGCATTTCTGTCATAACATTCTTCATTCTTTGCTCTCCATTTTTCTCACGACTTTCTCTCCATACTCTGATATAATTTAAAAACTAGATCTTCACCCCAATATTCTGTCAAGCTCAGGCTGCTCTGTTGGTAAATAAGCTTTAGGAGCATGGTGAGCCCCCTTCCGCCAGCACCCTCAGGGTGCCAACTGCACCCCCTGCAGGTCCCTGGGTGGGCCCAGTAAGATGAGCGCGAGGTTCAATAGTGCCGGGATTTTAGGCAAGATGAAGAAGAAAGCTTTTCCCCATGGGTGCTGGTGATCTTTCTTGATTTCTCTCCCTTGATAGCTCCACCCACAACACCCAAGCATCCCAAGAAGCTGGGGCTCAGCATGGGTGTAGGGCCTCCTGTTCTATGCGTGGGACCTCGCAAGCTGGGGGTTTTCCTGTGGTGGTGGTCAGGGCTCACAGGCTTCTCTCTGTATGCAGAGGTGCGTTGGGGTTGCAGGGCTTCCAGCCTTCTCATTCCAGTTTCATCACAGTGGTTCTACTTTTAATTACTTTGTTCATTGGGGTTTCACATAAGATTGCGTTAGGAGGGAAAACCTGTTTATTGCTTTAAAAATAATAAATCGTTATTAATTAGTTTGTCGTTCCTGTTTTGTGTGGGTTTTTTTTTTTTTTTTGGTGGCGGAAGCAGGAGTGGCTATGCTAGAACAAGAATACAAGGCAGAGGTCAGAAACGGGCACCTCTTAATCAGCAGAGGACTTAGCCAGCAGTTACAAACTGGAAATCCCTCAAGACAACAGCTGCAGCCAGAACGCGCTAGAGCCTCCTCTCAAATCTGGAGGCCTGAGGAGAACCTGTGGGTACTCCAGGTCAGGGCCCTGTAGTGCCACCGTTACACTCTCTGGTTATCCTTCTTCAGACTAGGGTGGTCCAAGAAGTACCATTAAGGCATGTTTCTAGGCAGCCCCTACTTCCACCCAGCATGCAAGTGCAGAAATAGAGCTGAAGGTACAAGCAAAGCGGCGATGAAAGGGCCAGCACGTATCGTGCACCTACTACGCACTGAACGAGTTACACAGTGTAATTCCACTTACTTTTCAACAACCTTATGAAGACTTAACTCTTATCCCCATTTTAGCAAAATAGGAACAGGCAGGGAGCTAATTAACTCCTCCCTCCCATACTTCCCTCTGGTCCCATGGACAGGAAGTGGGTGTCCTTGTTTTGAACACTTTTGAACTCTTTCAATAATACTTGATAGGTCTGCCTACCTTTATGTTGGTACCCTTTGCACCATCATTGTAATTAATGCTTTCTCAGTAATAATAGGAACTCTACATACTTGGCCTAACAATTCAGACACGCACATGGCTGAAAATGTTCCACGTTACTAGTAGTGGCAAAGGAATGCAAACTAAAAGAACAGAATTCCAGCTGTACTTAATAAAATCATAATTTTTTTCTCCTTCTCTCACTCTCTCTGTTTCGTTTTTGTTTTTAGACAAACTGCTAAATGCTGGCGAAGGTGTGAGGAAATGGAAAAGTAGGAGTCACCAGCTGATGGGAGTGTAAACTGCTACAATTTTTTTGGTAAGCAACTTGGCAGTAAATATCAAGAACCCTGAAGTGCTTCTACATGTTACTCAGTCATTCTCATTCTGTAAATTTATCCTAAGAAAATAATCTTAAAGACCAAAAAATCTTTATGCCCAAAGAGGTTCACTACTGGCGTTGACCACAACCTGATGTCTACAATTAGAGGATGCAAGAACCAAATCATTCTCTTCAACAAATGTTGCTGGAAAAACTAGGTATCCACATGCAGAAGAATCAAACTGGACCCATATCTTACCCCACAGGCAAAAATCAACTCAAAATGCATTAAGAGTTAAACATAGGTGAAAAAAATTCCTAACACTGGTCTTGGCAATGATTGCTTGGATATGATACCAAAAGCACTGGCAACAAAAGCAAAAGTAGACAAGTGGGACTACATCGAAATAAAAAGCTTCTGCACAGTGAAGGAAACAATCAACAGAGTGAAAAGGAAACCTATGAAATGGGAGAAAATATCTGTAAACCGTAGCTGAAAAGGAGTTAATATCCAAATAAATAAGGAACTCTTCCAACTCAATGTTTAAAAATAACCTGATTTAAGAGTGAGCAAAGGACTTGAAATGCCATTTTTTGAAAGAAGACATACAATGATCAACAGGTACATGAAAAGGTAACATCACAGATCATCAGGGAAATGTAAATCAAAACCACATTAAGATATCACCTCACACATGTTAGGATGGCCACTATCAAAAAAATAGAATATGACAAGTGTTAGCAAGGAAGTGGAGAAACTAGAACTCCTGTGCACTGTTGGGGGAATGTAAAATGGTGCAGCCGATATGAAGACCCCTCAAAAAATTAAAAACATGATCCAGCAATCACACTTCTGGGGATTCATCTAAAAGAACTGAAAACAGAATCCTGAAGAGATATTTACACTCCCATGTTCACAATAGCTGAGAAGTGGAAACAACCTAAATTTCCATCAACGAAAGCATGAATAAAGAAAATGTGATATATACACACACACACACACACACACACACAATGGAATATTATTTAGTCTTAAAAAAGAAAGAAACCCTGCCTTATGCTACAATATGGATGAACTTGGAGGACATCATGCTAAGTGAAATAAGTAACAGAAGGACAAATACTGCATGATTCCACCTATATGAGGTAGCGAAAGGAGTAAAATGCATAGAAGCAGAAAGTAGAATGGTGGCTACCAGGGCCTGGGAGGAGGGAGAAATGCAGAGTTGCTGTTCGACTGGTATAAAGTGTCCGTCACGAAGATGAAAAGGTTCTAGAGATCTGCTGTACGACGACAGGCTTATAGTTAACAACGCCGTGCTGTATACTTAAAAATTTGTTAAGAGGGTAGATTTTATGTTATGTGCTTTTTATAACAAAAAAAAAGGAAGTAAATCATCCAGAGAATATTTTAAAACGTTTGAAGGCACATGGCTAAAAGACGTGCACTTTACTGTTAAGTTAGAGGATAACCATTTTAAGGTCAGAGAACTCTGAAAATCTGATGATCCTCCCCCAGGAGGAATAAATTTATTCCCAACCATAAAGTCCAACTGAAGCGTCCCATGTTAATTTTTAAAAATATGAATATGCTATGTGATTATGATTCCTAAGTATGAAAAATGCATAGGAAAAAGGCTAAAAAAATGGTCTTAAATATGACTAGATACGATGGGATTATGAATGACTTTATTCTTTTCTCAAATATAAAAATTATTATTATAATACCACTACAGAGGGAAAAACCATATCTAATACTGCTTGTAACAAACCAATAATTTAGTCTATTTTGGAAATTTGTCAAAATGAAATTTATCTTTAGCACCCTGAAGGAGTGAATGTAACATCCTGCAAACCAAAATTTGTCTCTTCATAGGGAGAGCCTTACGATGGAGGTGTAGCATACTAAGAGCACATAGCACTAATTAACTTAGGTCTGTGTAAAGTAACGGATCACTGATAGAAATGCGTCCCTCCCATGTCAACCTTGTCCAGCTGGGCAAGAGCAGGGCAGGTGAGGAAGCACATTTTCCGGGAAAGTGGAAGAAAAAAACTGAAGCCCAAAATCCATTAAACAGTATATAGCAATACAACATAACAATACATAGATAATACAGAACAGAGCTGAACTTACCCTTCATTTGTCCAGCATTACATGAGTGAAATTTTCTTGAAAAAAATGGAGAACTCTCTTTAAACTCAAAACTGCTATTTTAATCACATTAAATGGGAAAGTCCTCTAATGGTTTAAAGATTTGTCTTCTTCAACTGTGTACCCAGTTCTTGGAAATCACCAGCATGATTAAGATCCTAATACCCCTAGTCATTCTCAAAAAGAGGTGAACAGTAAGCACATAATCAATGCACCGTAGTGAGAGACCAGAGGGGGAAGACTGATTCTGGGACAAGGAGAGCACAGGCTTCCTGGTGGTGACTTGTAATGGTGGGGGTGAAGGATGAGGAGGACTGCCTCAGAAGCAGCAAAGAGGGAAGAGGAGAAGAATGTTTCTGGAACAGTAAGTGGACTGTTGGAAGGATCTAGAAAAAAATGAAAAACAAGTTGGGTTAGATCATGAGGGGTCCTGAAGAACTATCCAAGGAGTTGGTACCTTCCATAGGGTTGGAGACACTGCTGCACTTCCTTGGGAGGGGAGTAACACAATTCGATTCGTAGTATGAGCCTATGGGCTGCTTCCTCCTTATAATCTGCTGCAATCTAAAGCTTCAGAAATCCTCATGTTTAGAATCTAACGGCTTCAGAAGCTCTCCTTCAGAACAGAAATCCATGGCTTTTTACTATTGTTATTTATTTATTTATTTTTCAGTACGTGGGCCTCTCACTGTTGTGGCCTCTCCCGTCGCTGAGCACAGCCTCCGGACGCGCAGGCTCAGTGGCCATGGCTCACGGGCCCAGCCGCTTCGCGGCATGTGGGATCCTCCCGGACCGGGGCACGAACCCATGTCCTCTGCATCGGCAGGCGGACTCTCAACCACTGCACCACCAGGGAAGCCCTACTATTGTTATTTATTTCCCAGTCCTGAGATGTGGTTAGGAGCTATACTCCCTACTCCTCATGTTTGCAGGTAAAGAGAGTTCCTAAGAATAACCCTCCTGGGGTAAATAACTAATATTTATCATTGGATGTTGAAATATTAACTATGCTTACTGGGATACCAGTTGGAACTAAGATGGAAATTTATGGAAGGCAGTTCACAGTTATCATATTTGGTATTTTTTTCTCCTGCCAAGCAGACTATAATTGGGTAAAACAGCGTGTATATACTGAAAATTCCTGTGGTGGGCCACTGACAACTTCCTGTGAAAGAGAAAAAGAAGGCTATGGCAGTGTTTAAGACATGATAATATCCTGAAGAAATCTGAATTGTCTACAGGGAATTGAGTGCCTTGGGAAGGGATGTGGCCGCCATCATTTGAAGGTTCAAGCCTAGGCTGGTCTGCCACCTGGTGGGATCTGGGGGTCAGTGGAGGGAGATGTTTAAGAGCCGGATAACCCAGAATCAGTTCAGGCTCTGTCATTTAATTACTGTGTGACCAAGAGCAGATTACTTAACCTCTCCAAACCTGCAGTGCCCTCATCTATGTAGCAGGGATAATAATATGATACACTTCACAATGTTGTTATGAAAAATAAATGAGATGGCATATGTAGTTCAGTTAGCACTGTGCTTGCCACATAGTAAACATTAATAGAAACCAAAAATAAACATAATTATCATAGTATCATTATGAGGAGAGATTTAAGCTTAAAATGGGAAGGTGTCCTACATGACATTTAAGATCCCTTCTTACAACAAGAATCTACGTGTTTATATCCTCCACTGATGTTTCATTAGAATTAAGGCTATTCTCTGCCTGAAAAGTCATATACATATATATACACACACACATACATGCGCGTGCACGTGTATGTGCATTCGTGGTCACGCAGATGTGTGCACGTATGCACGTGTATGTGCATGTCTGCTAAAGCATTAGCAAGCAGTCCAACAAACAGAACACGTATAAAAGATGTTTATAGCAGCCTGCATGTGGTACACGAGTACCAGAGGTTTGTGATTAATTCTGAACATATGAGGTCAGTAGCTCACAGGGCTTTTTCCCCACAGAAATGCCAATAATGAGGACGATCTGGAAACAAGTTTCCCCCTCAGCACAATCACCAACAAAGCAAAGGGATGGAGAATCAGTTTACTTACATGCCCTATCTTCTCTCAGTTTAATGATTAGAAGGTAAAGTGAAATCAAATTATTTCAACTTTTTCAAATAATTTCCACTTTTAGAAGACTTCTATTTTGCAAGCAGAATGCAGTTGACTGAGGTTAAATTCTTCCATGGCAGCTTTAAACTATTTCTTAGGGCTTTTACTACTCTTCTGGAGGCTCAACCATTTAAGACCATTATCTAGAATTAAACGACAGCTTCAATTAAAATATCTAACCAACAAGTATTGTTCCAGTTTTCTATCTTGTGTCCCAGGATTACAAGGCTCAGGGTGGTATAACTGGAAAAATTAAGATTCAGGTCCCATACTTGAGGAGCTGCCAACAAGCTAAATATTAATAATTTTAATAATTTACAAACACATAGCACTCAAGGATTTTCAAAGAACTTCGAACATATTATCTCACTTGATCTTTATCACAGAAGATAGGTGAGTCTTATATTTTTATCTTCATTTGGAAGATGAGGGAAAACTTTGAGTTCAGAGATGCTAAACCCAAGATCCCATGGCTAATAAATGACAGAGCCAGATTTGGAACCCAAGTGTTTGTCTCAGAATCTAGGACTCTATTGCCCAATACTACTTTTAAAAGAGGCTTATTTATTTTAAGGCTATTTTATGAGCTACAGAGCTCATAAAATAGCTCTGTAGTTACAGAATGGTATTCAATAAATATTAATTGATGACCTAAGTTTACTGTAATTCAGGACAATATTTTCATGATTAGTTTTACATTTTAATCAAATTTGAATAAACAGTTTTTAACTTAGCTGAAAAAATATTAAATAGATATATTTTATACCACCCTATATACAGTACCTAAGTCTACAAATACTATGTTGGTCATTATCCACTGAAACTAGAGTGGATAAATACATCCTTCTGCAAATATGGCACTGTGCACCACTCTTCAATTTCCTGTTTTGTGAGAAGATGACCATGACCTGAGTAAAACCTCAGGAATGATATTAGATCACTTATCTTTGTCACTCTGGATATCAACAAATTAAAGTAGGCAAGTCCATAAATCATCACACAGGCACACATACACACACCCAACCCCACCCTTTGCTACAGTACTGCAACAAAACAAGAAGACAGCCTTCCTTTGTCATTTTTCACCAGTGAAAGTCTTCATCAGACATTTTGCCAAGAAAACCGTCTTGTAGTACCTGATGTGAACTGCAGGAGGTTTCCTAGAGGTCAAAATGTGTTTTATAATATCAAGAAACTGAAAATGGCCCTCAGCCACGTGCCTATCACGTAGTAGGTACTCAAATACGGGTAAGTCATGAACACACACTCCTCTTCTGAATAAAAGATTACAGAAATATCCTCTGCCATGATTTGACTCCCTTAAAATCAAATTCTTAAAAAAATATATGGGAAATATTACATATTTATAAATAGGTCAGTCATGTGGTTAACAAGACACATATTTCCTACTATATATATACCTATTAAAATGGCACTCACAAGTCAAAAGAAAACTACTTCTTCATACTTTGAGGTTTTCCTCATTATTTGCTGGCCAATACTGATTACCTATCATTTACTTATGGAGATACAGAATGTCATATGAGTATTTTTTACCACTTTTATTCACAAGAAGGTTCATGTCTCGAGTTGGTTCTAAGTAAGACTATCACTGGCGTGCAATTCCTATCAAATGCATCAACACCCTTGGGATCTCCATATTTTGCCACTTTCAGGCTTCCTGACCTGGCCTGCCTAAGCTAGGTCTATCAATTTACCCTTACTGTATGAAGCCTGAAAATGGGCCCCAAAGCCTCTTGTTTTTTTACTTAAAAACAAGGCTAATAAGCATAGGCTCTACAGGGCCTCAACATTCATTGGTTGCAATTCATTTTTTTATAACTGGTGCATTGGAGACATGACATTGTGGTCACTGAACACTCTCTGCTATCATGAAGAGTTCCTATGGGGATTCCACAGACTCACTTTTGGCACATGAGGATTGAATTCCACAGCTCTATGAATGGCCTCTACTGCATTCATCTCTGCTGTGCTCAGCCCCCGCCGAGATGCAGCCTCGGGAGAGAATCTGAAAAGCAGAAAGACAAACACCATCCAGTTGGGACCACTGCTTGGGCATTAACCTGGAAAGGCATCTACACATCAAGGGCCCAGAAAACCACAGCGAGCCGAAGGCATGAGCTCTCCAAACCTCCACTACACAGAACCTCTGAGTGACCCCTCAGACAGAGGCCAACAAAAACCCCAGCAGAAGCAGAAAGCGGCTTGCATCTAATCGCGGCAGGAATTAAATTCAGCTGTGAAGTCTCTCTGTCTAAATAGCTAATCTAAGTTTTCTAGGAGGTACCTGCTTAGGTCAGGGGAGGGGGTAGGACTGACAAGGGCAGACAGTGTAGGAAAAAGAGAAAACTAGGTTACAGAAGAGCGCACTTGGTTAAAAACAGAACTGGGGAGAATTTTAAAGGAGGCTCCCAACCCAATGTCAGTGCTGCGATGGAGGGTTAAGTCTTGCAGCTTCAGCAGCAGGCGAGCCTGCTTGGGGCTGTTCCGGCAGGGGGAGTGTGCATGCCCAAACTGCGGGCGAGACACCTGCCCAAGTGAATGAAAAAAACCAGACCATGCAATCTCTTTCTCACCTCACACCCAGGGCTAACTCCAGAGCTGTGCTTGGCAGGCAGACACCACAGGGGAAGCTGTGACAACCCTGGCCCTGCCCTCCCAAGCTGGAGTCGCTGTGTAGGGAGAAAAGATGTTGCAGTAGGTACTGGCGATCTACAGGATAAAAAAGAATGAAAGAAAATTACTTCGGTCTTGAAGTGCACACACACTTAACAGCAAACCTGTCTGACACAGCAGAGGCTGTTTTCTTTTCCTGTTATCTGCTTTTCAGTGCTACCGAGGGAGTGTATCGGGAAGTGTAAGCGTTTATGAACTCAAAACCGGTTAAGCCATCTATTTCTTTCACCTGCCAGTCATCTTGGGGGTTTATGGAAATTCTCTATACCACAGTCACCTGCCTGAACAAAACGGGCAAATGTCCCACTGTGATGGTGACTCAAGGTAAACGGATCCTGGGTGGGGAGTTAGTTTGGAATTGATGAGGTAAGGAAAGGGAGATGACCATCCCCTTTTGCCATATTAATATGTTTGTTATGACTACTACCCCGCCCTGGACTGCTGGAGGAAGAGGAATATGCAAAAAAATGAATCAAAGAAGGCATTTTGTATAAGTCCCAAGCAGGCCTTTTGGTATCTACTGTCTGGCAAAAAAAAAAATAAAAATAAAAGTCACCTCAGAGGCATGGAGTTTCATATAAATCCCTCTTTAGGAACCCACACACCATTACAATACCTGGCGATATACATTCCCTCCTTCTAGTAGTGAAAGAAAAGAAAATGCAGGTTTTGGAAAATGCATGCTCATAAGCAGGGGTCTCATAGACTAAGAAAAACTTGCAGAGAAAGCCCTCAGAGACAACACATCTCCTTCCGTCCAGACCAGCATCTGTACTGCACAGGCTACTATCCACTTACTTGTCAGAGACAGCTCTCGCTTTGAGCAAGGCTGCTGTGTAGCATATCGTTGCCGACTTTGGTAAGCTTATATCTGTTAGAGAGAAAAAAAGGAGGAACTGTTAGAAGTCTGTACAAACAAAGAGCAATGATATTTTAATACACTAGCATTTTAATCATGTAAGCCTAAAGAGCATAAATTAAGAATATTTTAACTGTTCCTTATGTAGCCAACTGGTAGGTGAAACTAAGGGTAATTCATACTTCTGTGAATAATTCAAATTTCAAATCCACCACACTGTTCAGCAATCACCTTTTATTTAAAATATGGATTTTTCATATGTTGAGTTTATTTAAGCAGAGAATAGCTAAAAATACATAGATTTAAATATGACATGAATAGTCTTGATATCAAGAAAGGCAAACAGGACTTCTTTGTTAACTTATAAAATTTCTCAAGAGGCATATGAAATATTAAAGTGAAAAAAATATTACCTGGATTCTTTTTTAAATATAAGGTTTTTTAGTGATAAATAAATTTATTTAAAAATTATTCTTTAGTGGTCAGATTTAAACCAGATTTCATGAAATTTATATCTCGTTTTTTTGTTAAAATTGGAAAGAGAAATCTTTATGAGGATATATTATGAAATCTTTATAAAACTACACAATTTTTGTTCATTCAAACCCATGATAAAGCTCCTTTCATATGAAGCCTAATTTGTTGCCCAGAAAAACAGTTCCTTTCAGTTTGTATAGAAAATTTCAGATGGACGGGTGGGAACGGGTACCAGATTCAGATAGAGTTTACAGGCAAATAAAAGCACAGAGTACAACTAAAAGGAGATAAGTGCAAAGAGGGTAGTCCCTCTGGGGGCAGGGGGTAGGACTTGTTTTTAAATTATGATCCTATTTCACACCAGAACTGTCTTTCTTTAACACTCAGACTAGGTAGAAATATGCCATTCCCAGGTGCTACAAAATTCACCCGAGGTTAGAAGAACTCTTAACACCTGGAACGCCCTCCAAGTTTCTTTCGGGCTGTTTTCAACTTTAGAAGAATTACATTACGGTAGGGATGAAAAGGAAAGTCCATAACTAGACAAAAGTCAACAGCAGAAGAAAATAATTTCATAAAAGAAAAACAACCTTTCATTCAATAATGAGTATTTACCACCAATTCCAGCACGAGGAATTTCTCTTTGAGGGAAATTTCAATGACACTGATAAAATACAAATAATCAGAGAAAATACCAACACAGAATTGAAAGGGAGAGAGGTCTTTGTAACCCTGATCTCATAAATTATATCCAAACAAAATTTCAACACCATATGCATACTGTAAAATGGTGTGCTTATGACTAAGAAGGAAAAAAAATGTCAGACACTCATGGATTTGTCTTGTTGCTTCTCCAACATCTAAACATTTAACCACTTCCCAGTATGTGAAATCAATTCAGGAATCAATTATCTTGTTTGCTAGGGTCCACTTATTGATTGTTACTGGAAGATAATAAAAAAAATTGCAGATAAGACACATTCTACTTAAAAGTTCAGACCTTTTTTTTTTAAAACTTCAGACCTTTCATTTAAAAATTATCTAAGCCCTGCTTCCACCCTTCCTGGTGTGATCTGTGTTCCTTCTGCGACAATCTAGCACCTTTCTATGAAGTGGGAACAAAGGATTAGTCCTAGAAAGGAGTTGAAACTGAAAATAATGGTCAAAATTATTCGAAGGTGGCAGCACAGATGGAACCTCACGTGATAAACTAAAGAAAACCTGTTGTTAAGGATTTAGCTTCTCAATGAGAACGATCATGTTGTTTAGAAGGTTACCTAATCAAGCAAATGAACACATTCACCCAGTTGGAAATGCAGAAAGAGATACGATTGATGTGTTCCAGCAGAATATTAGAGATGCCTAATCAAAGGTGATCTTTAATCCCCTCACACCCATAGACAGGACATTCACAACTCTGCAACGTTACAACTACTATGGTACATTTTCCCCATTTAAAAAAATTTTACCCTTACTCCCTCATTGTATGTAAAGATACTGGTATATGTGCACAGTCATAATGCTTAAAAAAATAAAGAAAAAAGTATTTTAATCAATATCAAATGGGAAAAGGAAGAAATATAAATACCCCATTCCCCACCAGTGGCAAGTTCATTCCACTTGTTATCTCTTTAGTATATTATTTTGCTCTCACTATTAAACAAAAATTAAAAACAGCAAACAATTCTTGCATAACTTATTTATATATTTTCAATATTTTTCTTTTAATTCTTTCAAAGCAATACATCTATTTGGTAATGGCAATTTGTCTCTAAGGAGGGATGAATCATTATAAAGAAACTGATCCTAAATTACCCTTCAGGTAAAGCATCTTGTTCAAATAAGGTTTTTGTGTACAACACTTTTTTTTTTAATGTGGCAATATAAATCAAATGCTTTAACATTTTGCCTACCCAGCAATTCTACTTCTGAGACTTTATCCTAAGGGAAATCATCACAACTGTGCATGAAGATTTAGCTTTAAGGATGTTGATCACGACATTGTTTCTAATGGTAGAAAACTGGAAACGGCCCAAATGTCAATCATAGGAGAATGGCTAAGGTGCTGCACATCCACAGGGTGCAATTCGATGCAGTCGTTAATCATGTGGTGGAAAGTGTTTTATGATCTGGGGAAATGTTGCATTGTTGTGTACCCATCAATAAGTAAAACAAGTTTACAAAAATTATGATTTCACATATTTTTAAAAAAGCATTTTTAGGCACAGAGATAAAAAGGCTGGAACTATATATACCAAATATCAACAGTTTTTATTTCTGGGTGCTGGGATTATAGACAATTTTTTTCTATGTTTACCTGCATTTCCGAAGCTTCCTGCGACGTACACGTAATAAGTGAATTTTTAAAAGATAACAATGATGCTAAGTGGAAGAATTCTTTCTACAAATTGTCTGCAGCAAGTTCATGGGCAAATATGATACACTGGTGGAGCGAGACACAGACAGCATAAACAGACAATGGCAGAACTTACACGAAGTGCTGTTAGCCCGCAGATGTAGAAAATTATTTATATACCTTCATGAAAGTTAGTGTATTCCTTTTGTGGTGTGCAGTTGTTAACCGTATTTTAATCTAATAAATGCCTAATATCTAAATCAGAGGGAGGACCTGCATGTTTTGGTTCACTTTTAAGAAAAAACCATATACATTACCTTTAGGAGAAATCTAATTATTATGGGCTGCTTGCCCCATGAGCCTTTTTTCATTTCTTTGGGAAAAAAAAAAAAAAGGCTGAGACTTGGTTGTTGTTGCCTATTATAATTATGAAACTTATTATTTTGAAATAATTATGGGGTCATAGGAAGTTGTGAATACAGCACACAGAGTTCTGTGAAGCTTCCTTCAGCGTCCCTCAAATGGTGACAGCTCACATAACTGCATTATAACATAAAAAAACCAAGAAATTGACGTTGGTACAGTACTATTAAGTCAATTACAGACCTTATTCAGTTTTCACCATTTCTTACATGCATTCCTGTGTGTGTGGTTCTATGCAATTTTATCCCAAGGCTAGAGTCATGTAACCACCACTACCATCAAAATACACAACTTTTCCAAAGGAACTTTCTCACGCTACCCCTTTATTTGTACCCTCCCCACCTATACCTGTTCCCAGTGACCACTAATCTGTTCTCTATCTCCATAGACTTGTTTGCCTACTATGATTTTATGCTTTTGCCACCAGGGAAATGGATAAAATGGTAAGGGGAACAGGGTGACTAACCATACTGATGGAAATGGTAGTATCAGAAGTTTTAAGCAGGAAATAACAACAAATAAGCTGCTTTCCAATATTGCTTGTAATTTATTCAGAAATTTTATTTTGAGGAAGAAACTCAAAATCGTTCTAAGTCCAATTTTGTATGAGCAGACTCTAACTGTGCAGTGCTTTTCTGTCTTTTGAAAGTGGTGTGTAGCTACCATTATTGCCAGAAAGTCCCCTTAAGAATTAGAATCCAAGGAGGAAATGAAAGTAAATGAGACATCACACACTCATTGTAGAAACAAGGAATGCTGAATAAATGTTTCTCACTTCGGCAAAGCTGAAATGTTGGCGTTAGTTTAATTTTCCTTCCATTTCTTTCCATCTTGTGTTTCATACAGATCCTTTTATGAAAGAAGAACTTTCTCCAAGCATCTTAGGTGTACAAAATCAAATTGTTGTGAAAGTCTTTCCTTAAAATCTACAATCTTGAATTTCATACAACTGGAATCATAGCATGTGTACTTTTGTGTCTGGGTTCTCTCTCTCCAAATGATGTTTCTGAGGTTCATCCATGTTGTAGCATGTATCAGTACTTCCTTCCTTTTTATTGCCGAGTCGTATTTCATTGTGTGGATATACAATATGTTTATTCTCTTGCTAATGGCTATTTGGATTGTTCTCCAGTTTGGGACTACTATGAAGAAAGCTGTTGTGACTATTCTTGTGTACTTTTTGGTTTAAAAAAAAACCCTCATTTTTTCTTGGATATGTAACTGGAAATGGAATTGAGTCAGAAGGTAGATGAATGTTTAAACTGGTAGACAGTGCTCCATAGTGGCTGTATGAAGTTTGCAAAGCTAATATATGGCGAGAGAGGTCAGAAAAAGGGTGACTTCTGGGTTAGAGGGGCAATTTTCTGAGATGATGGAAAGTTCTATGATTCTGGGCAGTGATCACAGAGGTATATACATAGGTGAAAAGTCATCCCAGTCTATATTTAAGATTTGTGCATGTTACAATATGTAATTTATACCACAATAAAAAAGATGAAAAAAAAAAGCCAAACCTACAATCCTGTGTCACCCGAAGCTGCCTTCTCTTACTTGCCTTTCATCATTCTGGCCCCTCCATTCTCTCTATGCATCCTTACCTAAAAATTACTTCCTAGTTTAATAAACAGAATCTGATTATGTTTCAGGTTGGTCTTTCAAATACTAAGATGGTTAAATTATCTCCTCTAAGCCTAATCTTTTCCAGAATAAATACTTCTAGCCCCTCAACTGACACAGTCTTCAGAGCTTCTCACTTATTTTTGTTACGGAGCCATGGGTGATTTCAAAATATGAGAATTAGAAGTGGAAATAATCATCTGAATCCCTGAAACCCGACAGTACAGAGCTCAGGGGAAACGTGCAGTCTGAGCAGCCCTGGCCACGAGCATTCTCTGAGTACTAGTTGGGCTGGCCCTGAAGCTGAGCACCTGGAGCGGTTTGTTCCTACGGTCGTGTGGTCAACAAACCTCTCTGATTCTATTCAAACCAATTTCAGCCAAAGCCAGGTCTTTTCTCTTTTACTTCAGCCATGAGAATTTTTGAACCTATGAGCAGGATTTCACATTTGACTCCATTAAATTTTAAATCTTAAAATAAAATCTAGGACTTCTCTGGTGGCACAGTGGTTAAGAATCCACCTGCCAATGCAGGGGACACGACCCCTGGTCCGGGAAGATCCCACATGCCGCGGAGCAACTAAGCCTGTGCACCACAACTACTGAGCCTGCGCTCTAGAGCCTGCAAGCCACAGCTACTGAGCCTGCGCTCTAGAGCCTGCAAGCCACAGCTACTGAGCCTGCGCTCTAGAGCCTGCAAGCCGCAACTACTGAGCCCACGTGCCACAACTCCTGAAGCCCGTGCGCCTAGAGCCCGTGCTCCGCAACAACAGAAGCCACCGCATGCTGCAACTACAGAAAGCCCGCGCCACGTGCAGCAACAAAGACCCAATGCAGCCAAAAATAAAATAAATAAATTTATAAAAAAATAAAATCTAAACCATTAAATATTAATGGTTTCAGCATATTAGTCCAGGCTATTAGTCATTGTTGTAACTCAACCTACCACTCACAGCTTTGCTCCATATATCTCGTAAGTACACCTTCCTCCCCATATGATTATTATCATCATCAAAATTACTG
Source organism: Orcinus orca (assembly GCF_937001465.1). Lineage (NCBI taxonomy): Eukaryota > Metazoa > Chordata > Mammalia > Artiodactyla > Delphinidae > Orcinus > Orcinus orca. The sequence continues at coordinate 32,343,092 of NC_064567.1, forward strand.
CTGACATTTATCAAGGGCTTATTAAGTGCCAGGCACTGTTGTTAATCACTTACACACATTAATCCTCAGAGCAACCCTATGAGATAGGACCTACTGCTAGCCCTGTTTTATAGATGGGGAAAGTGAGGCATAGAACAGTTAAGAAATATGCCAACATCACACACTTAGAACAAATAATGAGCTTCCCCCAGAACACACGCTTTTTAACTGTGCTATGCTGTTGACAAGGTCTGATTTAAAAACATACTGACCATAGCAATACCAAGGAGAGAATCCAAAAATGGTATTCTAGAGATCACCCTAAATTTGCAACGGTCTGCAATGATCTATGTGCAACCATTTATTAATAGTTATGATAGGTATTATACCATTAAATTATACCATTTATTAATGGTGTAATAGGTATCATGACCACATTGCTCCACGTTACCTAAAAAGACAGCATTAAAAACATTATCAAAATTCACTTTGTTATAAGGCAGAAACTAACACACCATTGTAAAGCAATTATACTCCAATAAAGATGTTAAAAAAAAATTATCAAATGTTTTATTTAAATAAAGATACAAATACTTCCATGGCATTTCTCTAATTCAGAAATATAAAGAAAAATGGCCTTAATAAGAAACATTTAAATATTATTGTATAGACTACAAATATTTTCACATGTACTATCTCATCTGTTTTTATGTCACACAACTTCCTCAGTAAATCCATGCTGGATCTTCAATCACCTCTTTCCTAAGTGTTCATAAACCACATATTTCTCTCCTCTAGAATTTTGCTGGGATTGATTTATTTGTTGAAATTCTTAAAAAAAAAAAAAAGAATCAAAAGTATTGAGGGAAAATAGAAAATAGGAGTGAATAGTTGTATATTTTTATTAACTTATTAACACATTACTTTCTTATCCAGATAGTAGTACTACAAGATAAATCAAAGAATTGGACAACAGCACATGACTGTGTAGGTCAGCCCTCAAAAATCTTTCATTTTACAGATAAAAAATACAGGCCCAGGGAAGCTAAATGATATACTTAAGAGCTGCCTAACTAATTAGTGACAGAGATGGTCTTGCAATACCGTGTCTTTGTCACCATCCCATACTGCCAATGTGGTACTTGCTTTTATTTTCCTTATCATCTTTCTCTTATACTTTATCATCTTCCTTGGAAAATGGCTTCACAATTAAAGTCTTGAGACTTTTGCCTCCTCTGAACTTTAGCCGCCCAGAACACCTGCTGACAGGTTTCTACCTCACTTGTATATACTTATTTAGCTATTTGTCATTCTGATATTTTCATAAACTTTAATCATCTGTGTTTAATTTTACATTTTTTTTCCCAGTGGGAATAACTGTAATCTCATCTTTTAGAATCTCTCATCCTTCTTGAACCAATTTCCACTTTAAAAATCTCTGTATCTCCTATGCCACATAGTGTCCGCACAAAGTATTTATTGAATCTCCATTTATGGGTTTATATTTATCTTTCGTTTGAATTAAAAAAAGGGTGTGACTTCTCGTTGTTGTTATTATAAGCTATACGATAACATGCTCTCCTTTAAGGTGCTTCCTTTTTGGTAAGAATTAAATCCAAGGTATTAACTACTCTCAGGCTTTGTCGACTTTGGTTGTAATTAAAGTGTAAGACAAGACCTTGTCAGAAGCTTTGCTTTTAGCAAATGAGACTCATAGACTGACAGGTGCAGGCCTTCACATCGCCTGCTCCAAACTCACAACCTCTAAAGGCTAGGTGGACCTTCCACCTGTTCCCCACATTCCACTTCTTTTCCCTCCTCATGTCGTTGTTATGACTCAGCAGAAGTAGGCAGGTGTTGGTGGGTTACATGAATCCTGGCAGGCTCTTGATAACGTCTTAGTTACATGCCCCCGAAAGACAGATTACCTAAGGCTTATACTGGGTCTACATAGTTAAGAAAGAGATCCCCAGAGAGCAAATGAAATGAAGTAGTTATAGTTTAAAATAGAAAGTTTTGATCACCCAGGAAATAAAAAAAAGTTTCTGCACTGGGATTCCCATTTGTTGTTTAAAGAAGAAAAGCCAAACTCTAAAAACTCTTTTATACTTGTTGGTTGGAAAACCCTGCATATGTTTCCCTGAAGGATAGAATTCTGTTTCTTCGCAGAGTCTGAAATCACCTCCCCAGTCCTCTCCAGTGGCATTCTACTCCTTCACATCTTAGGGCTTTCCCAGCGTTCATCTCTCAACCACCTCAAGTCAAAAAAGGGCAGAGTGTGAATCCACTGTGCCACTCCCTTCACTCTGGGGGCAGGCTGAAGCCCCTCCTCTGCTGACATTGCTTCCAAGTCTCTCCATGGTCTCCAGAACAAAATCCAAACTAGACCCAAAGCTCTTTGAGGCCTGGCCCCTGCTTAACTCACCCAGTGCAAGTTCAGCCCTTTGCTACAGCCTCTGTCTTCCCTCTGCTCTGTGGGAAACAGAGTTCTCCTCACAAGCTGTGTCAAAACTGCCCTGAACCTCTGGACATATTCTCTTTGCCTCCAGCACCTGCGCTGTCTGGCTCAGCACAGATCCCACCTCCACCGGAGTGGCTTCCCTCATTACCCTGGATGAGGTGTCCCTTCCATCTCGGGTTAAACTCTATCAGTCTTTACACTTTACAGCGATTGTCCATTCTCTTATTTCCCTCTCCTACTTACGTGGTGTGCTTTAGGGGTAAAAGCTGTGTTTCTTCATCACTTTGTATCCACAACACAAAGCAATGTTTGAAACATAGTTGGTGGTCAGTGTTTGCTGAATAAAATCCTAAGTTAATGTACTAACATATCAAATCATTTGATATTACCTTCCTTCAACATGCAAACATTTACTTCTAATTTAGCTTCTGTGAGCCAAAAGTGATCAGTGTTGATGGGTGCTTTAAGAGGGAGTCATAACTTGTTATTTCTCAACACGTATGCTTCCTTTATCTTTGCTCACAGCATTCCGGCAGAAGGCATGACATTGGACTGTGCTCTAAATCTAGATGTCTATTTGAAAAGGCAGTGGAATGAAAAAGTGGGGCAGGAAGAACGCAAGAGTAAAAGCTGAAACAAGGTTGAAGACAAGTAGAATTTTTATCCAGAAACAAGGAAGGCAAACCACACATCTTCTGGCTCCCAAGGACCCTTTACGAGAATGATGCTGCTGGAAAAAAAAAAAAAAGTCATCTCAGGGAGGATGACTGTTAAGTTTTCAAAAGTCATAAAGGGCTCATAAGATCAAACCTGCAATGCAATGAAATAATCTTAGGACAAATTTATGTAATTATGAGTAAAACTGTCAATTTGATGTGTCTCAGAAAACCCATGGGGCAAAACTTTAGATAGGACAGAATTTTTCCAGTGATAATCTTTTCGCCTTATTTCCTTTTGTTCATCTGCAATAATAATAACAATCAAGATGCAATTTTAAAAGGACCATTACCTTCCCGGTGCATGAGATTAGTCAACTGAGGGTCAATTTTACATCTATACTTCTAAAAGAATGTTTTCAAGGGTGGCAACCAGCAGATAAGTCCCAAAGCACCTCACAAGTAAGGACACTATGTCATAGTGCATCTCCATCTAACAAGTTGTTCGTTCACCATAGATGCTCTGAACACCTACTGTAGTACATAAGTGTCCAAGAAGAAGAGGACACAGGGCTTGCTCTCAAAGAGTTTCTTTCTCTGTACTTCCCACAGCATGTTTCAAACTGATTCACTGAGCATGGATTCATCCCACCTCGACTCACCATGGGTTGTTTTTTGTTTTTAACATCTTTCTTCAATAGACTGAAAGCTTCTTGGCGACACAGAGTAAATCATATTCATCTCTGAATGTGGAAGCACCTAAAAGTTAGTATTTTCAACATAAAGGTTTGATAGATCCTTGCTGAATTAATTTGAAAAAATTAACCTAATTACTCTTACAACCATTTAAGATTACATAGTATCAAGCATCACTTTTCTTGGTTGCCCAGCAAACTGATATACTTGAAGTTTGTGTAGCCTTGACAGACGCTTTTAGAGCCACGAACTGACTAACCAAACAAACAAAATTGAAAAACAAACGAATGAAAATGCAGCCCACTTCTCCTTCCTGTCTGTGGACTGTAATGTCTTATTACTGTACCATTATGTGATGCTGTCCTCCATGTGACTGTCTTCAATAAAATTTCTCAGTTTACTCCTGTTCATGATATGATGCAATGAAAACAACAGGTATGTAAAATTCTGTCCTTAGATTTTTTTGGGGGGGGGGTTCCAGACAGTATGAAGTCTTTTTGTCCCACCTTCAAAAAGCCAATCTAAGGTCCCCTTTCAACCAAAGGTGAAAACTTCACTGAAGAAATAAAAAGGACTGATATACTAGAACCTCAAAATGATGCGCCACCTGGGATGGGGAAATACTACATGATCTTGGTAACCTGGAGGAGGGGGAGAGGCACACAACACGGATTCAACTATCATGCTACAAAGCCAAACAACAGATCTTATTTGCAACTTTCAAATGGATTACCCCAAAAGGTCTGTGTCAGGAGGCCCTTCTGTGGCTGGTGCCCTGGAGCCAAATATGGCAGCTTATGGGATGGTGATGGCCAGCTAAGGAGGGATGTTACCTTGGTAAATTATGATAACTGGGCAGTAAGGATTACTAAAGCCAGCATAAATTTAGAGGGTTTGTTCATGTGCCAACTCTGCGAATTACAGATGTATGCATTCATAAAATGTCTTCCAACATCAGAGATTGTAGAAGTTTTTCACGCACACAGTCTTCACTGAAACAGCATCTGTTATCAGAACTCCCGCTCATTGCATGTATAGTATATACATACACTTTGTAACCTCAAAGGCCTAGTCCTCTTGACAGATCTCTTAGTTTCCAAGTCAGCAGGGCACCCGCTGCAAAGCTATACAGGGCCATCACTTCTCAGTCGCTCGTGCTTACCAGCCTGAAGCCATAGCCCATGGTGTCAGTGCTGATAATTATTTTCTTCTTTGAAGCAGCAACGGGATTATCTGCCTATCTTTTACACAAGGATTCTCTTCAGCATTTGCCGGGTATCCTTGATCTTTTCCATAAGAGCCAGGCCAGGGAAGGGAGCTGGACTAGGCTTCGAGTCTGTCACTAGGGACTGATAGCACTTCAAACCCTCTTTCTTGAATGCAGCCTCCTTTTGTAGTGGATATGTCTCAGAAGCTGCCTGTGCCTATGGCATCAGAACTCACATCTATACATACACTTGACCGAAAAGCACCATTTTGGAGGTCTGGACAGCCTGACACTGACTGCTTCAATACAGATTTTTTTTTTAATATTTATTTATTTAATTTGGTTGTGCCAGGTCTTAGTTGTGGCTCGAGGGCTCCTTAGTTGTGGCATGTGAACGCTTAGTTGTGGCATGCATGCGGGATCTAGTTCCCTGACCAGGGATCGAACCCGGGCCCCCTGCACTGGGAGTGTGGAGTCTTAACCACTGCGCCACCAGGGAAGTCCCGTCAATAGAGATTTTATTCACCGGTCCTTCTGGCATCTCAAATCCCTCTTATTCCACAAACATAAATGGAAAACAGCCTAACGAAAAGACAGGGTATCCAGTGACCATTTCAGAGGAATGGAGATGATAGTTGAGTAACTTGTACTAGTTATAAGGCCCTGGGCAATGAACAAAGTGTACAAAATTTTTACTTATAACTACATGCTGACTCTGCAAACCAATGAGTAGCAAAAAGCTTATTCTCTGAATAGTCTCAACATAGAGTGATTCCCTCATGCTTTCTTTAGAATTTCTGTTTTCAATCTACTGAGATGAAAGTATTTCCCCCAATGTTACAAACATGTCTTGTTCTTGAAAGTATACCCTTTGCACATTGCCAGATGGTAGATAATAATGCTAATTTAGGATGGGCTTGACGCCACCAGTAAAAATGGTCTTGATACAGTTGTTGCATTTATATAGTATTTGTGACTATAAAAAAGACCAGCTGTCCCTCACAGGGAAGTTCCTGCCCCCAAATTTAGGGCAATCACTAAATGACCTAATGGAGTAAATATCGAAAAGAGCTTGGATTTGTATTTCTACTGGTACAAATTGCCCCAAGGCTGAAACAATTTGTCTTTTGATCAGGAGTGAAAATGTTGGGCATTTTTCATTTTTCAGCTTTCCAAATGTTAGAGTTGTTTATAGATAAAACTAAGCATTTCCATTCTTACCAAATATCTACACATATGTCCTATGAGATCTAAAATTAATTTTAATAACAGGCCGTAACACTTTTGGGGGGGGCAAAAGACTGGGCTTTTATGCTCTCGTTTTAACTGACATTTTATGTGTGGTTTTCCATTTGAACAAAATGGATTGAGAACAGAGGTGAAGTTCAGGAGTGGTCACCTTAGCGCTTTATAATGGTTAATAGTTACTGAATTCTTACTGTATGGTCCACACTGTTCTAAACATTTACCATGGATTAACCGCTTTAATCCTCACAACAAATTCCCGGCTGCGTGATCCTGGGCAAGTTACTTAGGCTTTCTAAGCCTCGATTCCATTTCCAGAGAAAGAAATGGAAGCTTAGAAGGTTAAGTGACTTGCTGAAGTTCACTCAGCCAGTGAAAGGCAGAGCTGGGACTTGATCTCAGCAGGTCTTCCCCACCAACAGGACTGCCTTTGGCATCCTCAGGGATCACTAACTAGAGGCAGAACTAGACACTCCCAAAGGAAATGCTCACAAAATTAGCACTCACATTCCTATTCACTTGCTCTGTGAGATTCTTCTAAAATTGAAATGGGCAAATGATAATGAATAAGAAACGCATGAATTCTTTTCCCCATTCCCACCCTAATCTTTGAGACTTAAGCTTTCAACCTAGGTGGCCTATAAACTTCTTTGAAAGGCGAGCCAAAGCTTGCAAGAACTTTCTCAATGGCTTTGAAAAGAAGGCTCTGATGACTTAATGATCTTAAAAAACATTTCTGTCTTTATAGCTAATGTATGACTGAAAAAAAGAGATAAATCTCCAATTAAATGGACACCATACATCAAATCCCCTTTGTGACTAAAGAAATCAGGTACACGTTGAAGATGGAAGGACATATTTTGAAGATGGTTTCAGAAAGATAAGCAAATATAGATATGCCCAGTTCTTAAGGAACGATTTTAAAAGAATCTTAAAAGACAATGTGGCATTACTGAAATTCTGCACCACGGCTCCAGCCCGCCTAATTCATGCCTTTGTAAGAGGAGTGAGAGAGGGAGTGAAAGTCACTTCAGCAAGGCTTACGTTTATGAAAAACACATGGGCTTTTAAAGCCAGCTAAACCTGAATTTGCATCTCAGTTCTACAGTTTTCAAGGAATGTGGTCTTGAAAGTTACTTAAATTCACAAGCCTCAGTTTCTGCATCTGCTAAAATGGAATAACTACCTCCTTGCAAAGACACTGTAAGGGTTATGGGTAATGTGTGCAACGTGCTTGGCACGTGGTAGGTCCTCAACAAACTGTAGCTGATAATAACAACAAGAACAGTGTTAATAAAAACAATAAAAAATTCTGCCAACAGCAGAGACCAGTGGAAGTATGATGATGGTTAAGAGCACAGACCAGGGGTGAGACCACCTCAGCTTTTATCCTGGCTTTCCTTTCCTCGTAGAATTCACATCTTATTGAAAAAAGACTGTTCTCGGTTTATCTCTGCTCTCATAACATAACATCTCCAGGGCTTTACTTGACATCTTAGGCTCTTCACTTCAGCAAATTACTTAACTCTTCTCTGTACCAGTAACCACAGCTGTAAAATGGGGCTAATAATAGTATCTACCTCATATGTTTGTGGTGAGAATAAATGAGTCCATCCACATAGAGCTTAGAACCACGTCTGACCCTGACACATTGTAAGAACTCAGTGCTAGCTGTTTTTTTAGTTGTTGTGTGAAGGACACTCCAAAACCAACACCAACCACCTGGATAAAAACTGCCCACCCATAATGTTGTTTAACAAATTGAAACTAGAAGAGCATGAAAACTCCTGAGGCTGGCAAGACAGCATTTCAGACTAATGGCTAGAATAATATAAGATCAGAAGTTATCTCAAGGGAAAAAGTCAAAATGAGACTGCAGTTTACAAGGAGGTGTGATCAGTTAACTGGTAATCCTACTAAGACTCCAGGGTTGCCAAAGGGCTTCACTGTAAAAGGACTTTGTAAATGTCGCTTTTAAAAGTCAAAGCAAATAAAAAAGTGGAGAAGAATAAGAACGAGGCAAAGGGAACACAGGTTGCCTTCCTCCTTTCCTCAGAACATGTTGTGTTTTCTTCCCCCATGCTTTACCATATTTCTAAATCCCTTTTGCAAAGGTCAGAAGAGCAGCACTAATCCCATTGTGTCACTTCCCAACATACTACTTAAAAACATTCAGCTACCTAGCAAATGTAATAAAGAAGGATGGCTGTACCCATAAAACATCCAAGAAACAGCTACCAAACCAGAGCATTCCAATTTGCAAAGATAACATATAATCCTGCTGCTTTGGGTGTGGCTCGATGGCGAGGGATGGTGAGGCTGGGATTCAAAGTGCTGTCTCCAGCATCTCATGGATTAGGATGATGACATCTGAACCAGGGTGAAGAACAGGGCACCCCCATTGCTGTCAGTACTCCAAGCCCTCTGAAGCACCCACTTTCTAACACAGGGGCAGAAAATGGGACAAGAACTGGGTCAAGGTCCTTTGGGTCTCCAGAAAAAGCAGCAGGGACGAACTTGAAAGAGCCCATTTTACGGTACGGGGTGAGGAAGAAGAGGCATGTGTTTAATAGTCTTGTGTGGTTGCAGCTCACTCCCCAAGCAACAGTAACTTCAGCAGCCACCTCATCATAGTTCTACTGTAAATGACACTGGCCCGAGCCAAGTCTGTACCAAAACACCCTCCAGAATTCAGCTGGGGTTAGGTCATCTGCAGTCTACTGACAACTGCTGAACTTAAAACCCCTAACGAGGCATCTCAGCAACAGTATGTGTCCTGCCACTAATGAGGCTCTTTTTCCATGAATAATGAATAAGAACATCATCTCTGTTGCCAGGTACAAACATAAACAAAGCTCAACACAAGGGCCTTGGTATGGTGAGTCTGTCCATTTGCAACAAAGGAATTTTGCAAAGTGAAAGCCAAGTTTTAGTGGAGGGTGGGACAAGCTCTTGTAACGAATAATGTGGACATATGTTATCAGAATCTAATAAATCAGCTTTTGGTTGTTGTGGAACAGAGGCTGTGCAAAGGGATAGAGAGAGACAACAGAAAGCTCCAAATGAGTTCATTTCTTTATTTTACACTCAGTCTCGTAACACAAAGCTGATGATTTCTGTAATGAGCCAAAATCTTCATGAAAGGAGCCTTAGGAGATCTGAGATCCCAAAGGCTCTGTTGGTTAAATCTTTTCTTAAGCCTTGATGTATCAGGCTGAGGGCAGGTCGGCGCTGGGGATGAGAACACTGGAACCTTGCCATGACACTGATGGCTACGGGGCGGCATGTGGAAAAGTGCATGGCCACTTGAACCCATGTGCTGGGTTCTGCTGGTACTAAAAGGCCTGTAATGTATGAGGATTTTGCCTCTAAGGTAAAGTCTAAGCCTCTGGCTTAGACTCCCAAGGTCATCCCAACAGAGATTCCACATATAAACAGAGAACAAAAGTGAGCTGACATGAAGGCCAAATAGTCTTTATTTTGTTTACTATAAAGTGTGCCACAAATACTTTTGTCTCTTTCTAAAATCAGTTCCATATTAGGTAGCGTATATCTTGTTACACAGGGTGCTCATGTTTGCACAGGCCAAGTGATGCCATCACTGGCTGACGGGTTTTAGTTTCCATCAGTTTGAGCAAGAATTAACAATAAAATAAAACAAAAACAGTCTCATGATGCCTCAGTTCCTCCAACTGCGGGGGGTAACAACTCTAACCTATTTCAGAGATTCCTTATGAAGAACTGTAGGTCAAAAATAAGACTCAAATAGTATAGTTTGCCCTATATGTTTGATGACTATTTTGACCTGAATAATTATTTTTTTATTTTTATAAATTAATTTTATTTATTTATTATTTTTGGCTGTGTTGGGTCTTCGCTGCTGTGCGCGTACTTTCTCTAGTTGAGGCGAGCAGGGGCTACTCTTTGTTGCGGTGTGCGGACTTCTCGTTGCCGTGGCTTCTCTTGTTGAGGAGCACGGGCTCTAGGCGCGTGGGCTTCAGTAGTTGTGGCTCGCAGTCTTTAGAGCACAGGCTCAGTAGTTGTGGCGCACGGGCTTAGTGACTCCGCGGCATGTGGGATCTTCCCGGACCAGGGCTCAAACCTGTGTCCCCTGCATTGGCAGGTGGATTCTTAACCACTGCGCCACCAGGGAAGTCCCCCTGAATAATTCTTTAAATGCACTAAAGATGCTTACTTAAGAAAAAATATTTTATAAAGTAAACAATGATCATAAGTAATCACTCCCTAATACCCATTTTTATAAGCAAATATATTTATTTTCGGGAGACAGTTAATGAAATACGGCAGAATAGTATGAAATTCTGCAGAGATTCCAGAAGCTAAGTCATGGCAGGTAATTATGTAGAAAATTTTTGTACAATTGATCAAATAGTAAATTCACAGACAATGGCAATATGAGCAGAAGAGTTTTCAAATATCTAGGAGATGTCAGCTTATTTTTCTGGTTTATTAAGAAGAGGCAAAATGTTATTCTGTGCTCATGGGTGACCGCAAAGCCTCTCATATGAAGAAATGGGGCTTATTCTGCTAATGAGGAGAAGACCTGGGATGAAAGGGCCATGATCTTATCTTCAAATATTACTGAACTGTCACAAGGTTTGTAGCAAGAGCTACCAGCTGTTCTATTGCTTTGAAGGATCAACATAACCAACAGGTAGTGGTCACAGTCAGCCGATGAGGGGTCACAGCAGGAGCTCAAACAGTCAGTGCTGTTCCAAAAAGGTACATGCTACCTGCAGAGGTTCTGAGTGATTCCTGACCACGGAAGTCAGGTGGAAATTCTCTAAGAGGATAGTCATCAAAGTGCTGTGCTATAAAAATGATCCTTCTGATCTAATCATTGAAATACATCAAGAAGAGAGGAATACTCAAGTAGATAAAAGTACCCAAGGACTTACCATCATACTTTGCTAAGACCGCCTGAACATCAGCATATGCTTGTAGTTCCAGAAGGGCTTCTAAAAGGTTTTCATGGATGTTGAACATGCTCAGGAGAGGGAACTCCTTCATTAACTAGGAAAGAAGAAACCAAGGAATAATTAATATATGTTTCTTATCTTTTTTAAGTATAACTAATACTGAGTTATATTTATACACTATATATAAAAATATAATGTAATTTTTAGAAGTATACTTAATACTGAATGATAAACATTCATATCAATTATTATGTTGTAAAGCAATAAATGCTTAAATTTTTTCCTGCTATCTTGGAAAAATGGCAACTTTGAATTTGTGAGAAAGTAAGGTGGGAGAAATTCCAAAAGTGAGGAGTTTTTATGAACACTGAGGAACATGCTTAGAGGTAGTACTGAATAATGTTAAAATGCCTTAAAGGTCAAATCAAGTGAAGGTTGAAAACTATCTCATAGGTGTTAACGGTTAGCAGTTTTGGATGGAAGCCAGAGGGTAGAAGGAGAAAAAGGCACTACTCTTCTGAGCAGCCTGGTGACCAAGTTAAGGAGAAAAAGTAGGAAAATAACTAGAAGGTGATAAGTGTTGAGAAAATTTGTAGGTAGTGAGACAGGGAATGTTAGTAAAAGAAGAGGATGTTCAGGAGTTCCTGCCTGGTGGTCTCAACAAAACAGAAGTCAAGATTATTTTCTGAGACTGAGGGAACAGGTGGCAGGGAGGAAATAGGAAGACAGCAGTCGAAGTGTAGAACAATCAAGGATTGCAGAGGCCATCTTGGGGCCCTAACAGACCATGAATTTGCAGAGGTTATAATTGGCACTGTTGTCAAGTTTCAGCTAACAGTGCTCAGCAGCCCAGGTACAGTGGCAAAGATGTCAAATGATGAGGCTGAGCCTGGGAAGACTGAATTAGATTCAATGAGAAGTCAAGAAGAGAACTGGCTAGAATGGTGAAAGAATGATTAAAGGAACGGCCTCAGGTTCTCAACAGCATGGGGAGGAAGAGAGGTCCAAAGAGAGTTAAAAGATATGATAATGAATTTCACTGGAAAACAAAGAGAAAGAAGACAGGACCAAGAATTTCAGAGTAAAATCTTATCCTCAAGAAAAATAAATCTCACCTTAAGAAAAAGATAACCAGGGTCTTTATAAAGCAAAGACACACACACACACGCACACACATGCCTATTTATATATATGTGTGTGTGTATGTATGTATTGATGTATACGTATATAACCTCTATTTAATCTCCTAAATGGATAACTGTTTTCTATTATAACACAATGACCTCTAAAAAAGTGATACCTTTTTTTTTTTTTTTTTTTGCAGTATGCAGGCCTCTCACTGTTGTGGCCTCTCCCATTGTGGAGCACAGGCTCCGGACGCGCAGGCTCAGCGGCCATGGCTCACGGGCCCAGCCGCTCCGCAGCATGTGGGATCTTCCCAGACCGGGGCACGAACCCGTGTCCCCTGCATCGGCAGGCGGACTCTCAACCACTGCGCCACCAGGGAAGCCCCGATACCTCTTTTTTTGATGTCAAAATATTTAACGCAATTGTGCTGAGAGAAATAATACTCAAAAATAGGCTAATTTACTGTTAAGCAAGAAACCAGTGGATACATTGCATTGACTATCCACTTCTTCCAAGTTATAAAATCTTTGCCATATTGTTTTGTTTTTTTAAAGCCAAGAACATTTAGCATATCTCTAAAAATAAGTAATTTTCTGCCGCTCCAAAGCATCATATTACCAACGAATAACACCTATCAAAATGATTATGTCTTCAATAAGCCTGTCTGAACCCCCTAGAGACAGCCTGCAGTATTTTCATTGCTAGTAAAGTAAGTGAATAAGGCTGTATCACACATTGTTGATGTTCTGTAACCAATAAAAGTATTTCTTGTTCTGGTTCACTTTGATTCTGGCTGACATCACCTTTTGATTTTTTTTCCCTTTATAATTAGTGCTTGTTAGAATTAAATCTCTCTGTCATTCAGCATTTGGCAACACAATCAAGACATTCTCTAACCTGCAACATTTAAACATTTACCATTTTCAACCAATTCTTCAGGTAAAGGTCAAACTTCAAGGACACAAATCATATTCTATAATTTAAAAAGTGCAACTCCAAATATTAGTATGCTGAAGCTTAAAAACTGAGAGGGGGGTCTAATTAAAATCCAATGAGACTAAGAGCAAACATGGAGGTCTTGGCTTGTTTAAACAGAACTTGAAGTAAGATGCTAGGAGTCTGGGCAGCAATGCTTTTGCTGGAAGCTTGGACAGAGTATACCATGTCCAAAAAAATAATCACCAATAAAAGGATTTTAAACATGGCAAATAGCAAATGTTGGAGAGGTAATCGAAGTCATATGACAATTTGGAAATCTAGCTTTGCTTCTTGAATATAAACAAGAAGAAAAAGTGAACCTTCTGCTGCCCCATCTCACTCTAGCTCACACCTGGCCCTCTCCAGCCCTTCACAACAAACTCTCTTAGAAAAAAGCCATGAATGTTCTACTCCCGCAGCTCCCTTCAATCCTCACTGCAAGCTACAATCTGGCTTCCAGCCCCACAATTCCTCTGAATCTGTTCATTCCACATTTCCAGGTGACTTAAATTGCTCCTGTGGACGCCCTCCGGTCCTTTTTGTGCTTGACCTCTGCAACATTGGACAGTTTGATGACTTTTTCCTTGAAACTCTTGTGTCTCTTGGCTTCCTCAACACCATTCCCTTCTGGTTTTCTTCATACTTATCTACTAGCTCCTTCTCTAGTTTCCCCCTTGTCTGCTACTTAGGAGAAGGTTGTCTCCCTGGTTATGCCCCAAGTGCCCTTCACATAAACACCCTCATCTCTAGGGTACTTCTGTGTCCAGGGCCTCAATACCACCACCTTTGCGGGGATAGCTCCCACATCCTCACATCCTCACATCCTGCTCTGACCTCTCTCCTAAGCCATTACATCAATTTACAAACTATCTCCCTGACAGTTTTACCTGATCCATCTAATACTGGGCTCATAAATTTCTCCTCCCCACGCCAACCCTTCAAACCTGTTTCCCCCCCCACACTCCCCGTAGTACTTCCTATTTCGGAAAAGAACCATTAAGCCCCACTAACCTCTTCGCCCTACCCACAATAGCCACCTTAGAGGTCCCTAAACCCCTGAATTCATATGTAAAAAATGCTTGTAGTTTTCATCAGGTTCGAAGAAAGCTCTGTCATGCAAACAAATACATAAACATAAAACAAGCAAACACTTTAAGAATCGTTATCATTTCCTCTTTTCTCTGACCTTGCTGCCAATAACTTAGTTTATGCCCTTACACTTGGCCTAAATTGCTCAAATAGCATCTTCCTCTGCTTACTTCTAGATCATCTTTTTCCAGCCCACCCTTCACATTACTGTCATAACGACTTTTCAAATAAACACACTTGAGTCCATCTCAAGCCTGCTTGAAAGGCAACCACTGACGTGGCTGGACTTATCCTAAGGAAAAATGCAGATGTGAATATAAATTTACAAACAAGATTGTCTTTCACGACATTATTTATAGTAGTGAAAAATGCAAGCAACTTAAAACTTCATCTATTATGAGGCATTTATGTAAAATAAGATAAAGTCATCTATTGGGCTATGATATACAGTCATTAGTAGCTAAATTCTCAAATAATTATTAATGGCATGGCCTTGGAAATGCAGACACATGACATTACATTAGAAAAAGTAAGATACAAACCAAATAACACAATAAGATCAAGCTTTTCTTCTGTATCTATGCATAGAAACATACTTGGTTAGAAACATACCAAAATGTTTACTAGTAGTTATTTCTGGTTAGTGAGATTAAAGGTGATTTTTATTTCTTCCCTCATATTTACCATAGGTTGTAATACTTTTAAAAGGAGTATGTGTACATTGTATAAACGGGGGAGGAAAAACTGTTTTTGAGAATATTGACTTCTCTGAGAACTATGAAACATTGATAAAGGAAATTGAAGATGATTTAAAGAAATGGAAAGCTATCCCATGCTCTTGGATTGAAAGAATTCATACTGTTAAAATGGGCATACTACCCAAAGCAATCTACAGTTTTAATGTGATCCATATCAAAGTACCCATGACATTCTTCACAGAACTAGAACAAATAATCCTAAAATTTATATGGAATCACAAAAGACCCGGAATTGCCAAAGCAATCCTAAGGAAAAAGAACAAAGCTGGAGTCATAACCCTCCCAGACTTCAGACAATACTACAAAGCTACAGTAATCAAAATACCATGGTACTGGCACAAAAACAGACATATTGATCAATGCAACAGAACAGAGAGCCCAGAAATAAACCCACACACCTATGATCAATTAATCTTTGACAAAGGAGGCAAGAATATACAATGGGGAAAAGAGTCTCTTCAGCAAGTGGTGCTGGGAAAGCTGGACAGCCACCTGTAAATCAATGAAGTTAGAACACACGCTCACACCATGTACAAAAATGAACTCAAAATGGCTTAAAGACTTGAATATAAGACATGATACCATAAAACTCCTAAAAGAGAACATAGGCAAAACCTCTGACATAAATTGTAGTAATATTTTCTTAGGTCAGTCTCCCAAGGGAATAGAAATAAAAGCAAAAATTTAAAAACGGGACCTAATTAAACTTAAAAGCTTTTGCACAGCAAAGGAAACCATCAAGAAAACAAAAAGACAACCTATGGAATGGGAGAAAATATTTGCAAATGGTGCAACTGACAAGGGCTTAATTTCCAAAATATACAAACAGCTCATATAGCTCAATATCACAAAAACCCAAACAACCCAATTAAAAAACGGGCCAAAGACCTAAACAGACATTTCTCCAAAGAAGACATACAGATGGCCAACAGGCACATGAAAAAATGCTCAACACTGCTAATTATGAGAGAAATGCAAATCAAAACTACAATAAGGTATCACCTCACACCACTCAGAATGGCCATCATCAAAAAGTCTACAAATAATAAATGCTGGAGAGGGTGTGGAGAAAAGGGAACCCTCCTACACTGTTGGTGAGAACATAAATTGGTGCAGCCACTATGGAGAACAGTATGGAGGTTCCTTCAAAAACTAAAAATAGGGTTACTGATATGATCCAGCAATCCCACTCCTGGGCATATATCTGGAAAAGATGAAAACTCGAATTCAAAAAAATACATGCACCCCAATGTTCACAGCAGCACTATTTACAATGGCCAAGACATGCAAGCAACTTAAGTGTCCATTGGCAAATGAGTGAATAAAGAAGATGTGGTATATAGGTAATGGAATATTACTCAGCCATAAAAAAAGAATGAAATAATATCATTTGCAGCAACATGGACAGACCTAGAGGTTATACTAAGTGAAGTAAGTCAAACAGAGAAAGACAAATGTCACATGATATCATTTACATGTGGAACCTAAAAAAAATGATAGAAATGAACTTATTTACAAAACAGACTCATAGTAAACAAACTCATGGTTACCAAAGGGGAAAAGGGGGAGTAGGGATAAATTAGGAGTTTGGGACTAACAGATACACACTACTATATATGAAACAGATAAACAACAAGGACCTACTGTATAGCACAGGGTACTATATTCAATATCTTGTAATAACCTATAATGGAAAAGAATCTGAAAAAGAATATATATATGTATATATATAATATATATACATATATATGTATGTATCTGTATTAACTAAAATCACTTTGCTGTACACCTGAAACTAACACAATATTATAAATCAACTATACTTCAATAAAAAGGGAGAAAAAAGAACAAAAAAGAATATTGACTTCTCATCAAATTTAGGATATAAAGTCCTTAGCATGGCAAACACAGCCCCTCGTGACCAGTCCCTGTCTACTGGCCAGCCTCACTTCTAGCCATTTACTAGACACACACTACATCTCACCATAGAATGGCTTTCAGTTCTTTAAAACAAGCCACATTCACTCATATTTCTACCTGTGTGCTCCCTCTCCCTGGGTGCTCTCCCTTCGGCCTCCTGGGTCAATCTGGCCAGGTCCTCAACTTCCAGGAACACTTACCTGCCCACCCCTGACTCCTGACCTCTTATCCTCCATCTGCCAGGTTAGGGACTCCTGCCCCAAACTCCCAGAGTCCTTGTCACAATGGTCTGCTGGTCCATCTTCCCCACGAGCCTGGGAAGAGTGTGAGAGCAGGAACTCTGTCTTATCACTAGGTTCTTGGTCACTGACTGACCCATCGTAGGTGCTCAACACATATTTGATGAATGGAAGGCTTTTTAAAGGCTTTTAACAGTACTCTTCCTTTGGGGTACAGTCATATGGGTGCTGCCACAGGCCTGCTTCAGGCCCTGGGGTCACATATCCCTCAACATGTTCCTCTACCATTTAAAATCTTCCAATGACTTTCAGTATCTGCACCTTAGAACAGGTATAGCTAGAACCCATAAGCTTTGACTCAATGTAAGGAAGAATTTTCTTATACTTAGAGCTGTCTGAAAATGAACAGATGGTGTACAAAGTCTCCATCAATGGAACTTCATAGAGAGAGAGGACGGTCACTGGACAGGGACGCTCAAGAAAAGACAGAGGACCTTTTAAATCCTCTAATTCCAAGGAAAAGCATCCCAGCTCCTAAGCATAACTTTCAGGCCCTCCCTCAGCTCAGTGCCAGATGCCTCTTGCCTGCCCCGCCCCCCGCCGCCGTCTTCTACAGATTAAACTCTAGCCTAGTCGGATCAGACTATTATACACCATCCCTGAAATTCTTTCTACAGTTCCTAGACACTGTGTTTTTGCTCAAACTGTTCTTACCACCTGGAATACCTTTTCGCTTCATTTACAAGGCAGCCTGTCAAAATCACCCCACCCTCCAAAGCCCAGATCAAATGCCACCTCCTAAAGTCACAGCATCATAGAAAGTGAGAGCCAGAAGAGCTTGTGGAGATCATCCAAACACCCTCCTCAGTTTACAGACAGCTCCCTCCCACCCCCGCCCCACCAAACAACAATGAAGGCTGCAGATTTAAGTCATTCAGCCAAGTTAGTGCCAGGACTATGATTCAAATCAGTACTGATTCCAAATTTCAACACATCAGAACACTGTCTCTGGCCTGCCAAGTCTAGGAGAACTAAACTATTTTGCTTATGCTTCTCTGCTATAACACTTACCTATCTGCTTGGTATTGTGTTTGCATGAATATATGAAGACAGCTATATTACAGAGGAAAGGGCCCTCTACATTTGGAGTTATTCATGAGTTTAAATCTCACTTCTACCACTTATTACCTGTGTGACTTTGTACACATTACATAACCTCTCTGAGCCTTGGTTTTCGTATCTCCTGGGTCTCAGCCCATACAGCATTTTCCCAGACTCTCTCTACCACCTATCTGATGTCATCACTGCACTCACATCACCATTTTCCATTGCTTCTATCACATTCTGAAATCGTCTTATTTATTTACTTATGTAGCTGAATATTAGATAATTTAAAAAGCAAAACAGTAAACAGAGTGACAGTAGGTAATACTATAATTTCACAGGTCAGCAAATTTTTTCTGTATAGAGCCAGAGAGCAAATGCTTTGGGCTTTGCGAGCCATATGGTCTCTGTTGTGACTACTCAATTTTGACATTACAGCATGAAAGCGGCCATGGACAGTACATAAATGAATGAGTGAGGCTAGGTTCCAACAAAACTTAACTTATAAAAACAGGCAGGAGACCAGATTCGGCTGCAGGCCTTAAACTGCCAATCCCTGGCTAACTGGAATAAGTGTCAAAAAACAAAAGGTCTTCATAAAATGAGTTTTATAGTGATATTACATTTGAAAAACATAGCATCTCTCACACACACAGCTGGTTCAGCAGACTGTAGTAAAATGGAAAAAGGCCTACTCTACAACCCAATACTTCCTCTTCCAGCTCTGTTTCCTAGAGCCCGTTCATACATATTTCTGAGGATTCGCATACTGGGATATTCACACAGGATGAGGAACACCGCCATAAATAGCAGAATGGATAGATCAAATGAGATTTACTCATGACAAAATGCTATTCAGCAGGCAAAAGGAAGGAGTTAAGCTTAATATGTCTTAATGTAGACAAACATCAAGCAGTTTTGAGTTCTCTAGAAATATTCTAGAGAAACAGGCTGGAGAATATAACATTTAATTAAATTTTTTAATGCACACAAAACAATGCTACATATTGTTTATGGGTATATTTTATGGAAATATATGAAAGCAAACTGAAAAAACAAAGTTGCTGGTACCTAAGGGGAGGTGAATGGTGTGAGTGGTAGTCACATGGGGTCTATAGCTTTATATTGTTTTATGATAAAAACCGTTAATTATTAATTTACTACTATTTAGTTTTATAATTAATTATGGGTAGTGAGGCTGTTTTTTCATATATTAAATTTTTACACATTTTTAAAGTTGCTTCCTCAAACATAGGAAGCTCATTAGATGTACTTCTCATTTGTAATTCCTCAAGTCATGAAGACTTTGATTTTTATCGTTTAGACTTTAATTTGTTTTCCTATTTTCTAATTGCCCTTTGAAGCAAAATTACTTCTTCCTGTTGGGGGTTTGACTCTGTAGCTCCTTAAAATATTTCTAGCAATGTCTGATTAGACAAGATTTAGAGAATTTCCTCCAAAATTAATGTGAGTTAATAGATTTTAATATACTGCACTTGAATTTGATAATGATGACAAGATAATAATAGCTAATCTCAGATGAACCACGTCTTAGAGTCCCATCTTAGAGTCCCAATTTTCCTCCATTTGAGTTCCAGAGAGTAGGGCCACTGACAGACGTGGTGTGAAGAGCTGTAAGAATTATTATCTTACCTTGAAGGATGCTTCAGCGTTAAATTTCCTCTAAGTCCCTCTCTCTCTAACCCTTATAGCTGGGATTGGGGTTGAGGCTGGAGATAGGGTTAAGGGTTAGGCTTAGCTGAGACCACCTAACAGGAAAACTCTTCTGTCATAAAATTCCTTCTTGCTTCCTCTCCAGAACCACAAAGATTCCCATGACATACTGTTTTCAAAATAAAAGAGAAGGCACCGCACATATCAGTGGGGCTGCTGGAAAGGGTTCAACATGGGGGAGGTGGTATACAAAAGTCAAGAGCACCACTGCCTTTGGAATCAGATAGATCGGGTTCCCATTCAGGGACGGTGGAGTTTCTTGGCACCAGGTGAGCTGATTTTTCTCATCTGCAAGATAAGGATAATACCTAGCTCACAGTGCACCCAGACACAATCCAGGGCTTGGTAAATGTCAGTCATTATCCTTGCATGTTAACACCAGATACACTGCATTTTCAAGGTGCTATTTGTTTCGCTGTGTGCGACTAAGTTTCCTTCAGGGGTTTAACTGCGCAGTATAACACATCCCAATTCATTTATTTATTTTGAAATAATGTACAAAAAATAGCGTGGTGACATAATTAGCCTTTCTACTAAGAAACTCGAATGAAGGCATATGATAAACATAAAGGCCTGTTTTCTATAAGCGAAGTCATTCTAAATAAATCTTTAAAGTCCTATCTAGCATAGTTCTGTTTATTTATTGCCAGCTATCTTCTCTGCACTGGTAATTGCTTTCTCCTGGCAGTAAGAAATTTATATGCCCTGTTTTGCCCAAATATTACAGTTCACATACAATGAAAACACTAACTCTCCTATGATTCCTCTAATACCTAGGGGGAAGAACATGGGATGGGCCAAGGATAGAATTTCAGTTTCAATTTTACATCATCTGGCTATTGTCAGTTCAACTTTATTTCAATGGAAGAATTTGAGGCACTTCTGAGGTTAACATTTATGAGCTCAAATAGGAAAAAAAAGGAGAGTTAATTTACTGGATTTGAAATACTCTATGGACATAATTTAGAACTACAATCTGTATGCTTTTTCTCAGCTGACTTACAGGATGAAAACAACAGTTTAAACTTTTCAAGTTTGATTTGTATCTATTTAAACATTTTATTAGTTTAGCTATCCATGCATTGTTCTTTGAGTGAGAAAAGCAATGTGAAAATTCTTACATATTTTAAGGCAGAGGTAATTAAAAGAGATCCTCAGCCAGATTCCTACTGAGCTCAATGCAAGCTTGGCCTAATTAAAGTTTATAGAATTTGGCCTGTATTATATTCAAACAGCAGATACTATTTTCTTATAGTTGCAAGTTTGACATTATTTCATTACAGTTTCAAATAAAGGCATAAACAGAAAATAGAAAAGACACTCTGTATTGCATGCTTATTATTTTGTCATTGATTTTTACTGACACTAAGGGCCATGAAAGGAAAAAATGAATTGTTTACCAGTGTCCTCAGAGGGCTGTGAGAGTTCCAGTTACACAGACCACTCTAAAATGCAGTCCTGAGAGGCTTAAACATACATTAATAAGAAAACATCATTTTCAGATCTAATCTAAAGGAAAATATTAAGCTGCATCTATTGCAAAGTAACATGACCAATACATGATATGCATGGACAGTTAGTTAAATCACCAGTTAACTAGTTCTTCACTGAACTGAGCACATGATGTAAATACATTCATCACTGAGAACTGGAGAGGAAAGTAACAGTTGTCGGCATGACAGTGAGTCATCCAATGACAGCTTGGTACGACCCCAAAACTCAAAGGGCTGGAAGGTTACCTAAATAATTATCTTCTTTTCTTGTCAAAATTATGCTCAGTTCATTACAGAGAAGGAAATTTTCCTTAAAAATTTCTAGTGAATGAGATGAGCTTTGCATCTATACAGATCCTAACAAAAATATTTTCAGTATAAAACTTCCTCCTCCATTTGTTACTCAATCCGTTAAAGATAAAACAAGGACAGCCCTGATCATACCTTAGGAATCTTCAAAGATTCTCTCCTTCAACCTCTACCTTTCTCAGTGACAATTTTTTTTTTTACCTCGCTTTAAGACATCTAAGAACATTTCTTTCCAAAAGCAAGGATCGGATAGCACCCCTGTCTCATCTATGTTATTGTATATTTGTAAAATTTCCTTACTCTAAACTCTACGGTAAACTGCAGTTTCAAGAACTCTGAGGGTGAAGCTGGAGAAGAGGGCAGGGAAGCAGTCAGCCTCATCCTGTCTTGGGGAAAAGAATGATTTATAACGGTCCTCAAAACTGACAGGTAACACGTTGAGTCAAACATTTTCCTTATCATCTTAAACTGCTTCAAACAGGGCTGCGCCCTAGCCCTGAGTTCATGAACAAATCTGCACAATTTGATGCATATTTGAAATGGCTTGGAAGAAGGCCTGGTAATGGAAAACAGGACGATAAGCATCCTTCCCTCTGTGATGACATGGCATTGCTCTCCTGTTCCAGGAGTGGCCTCAAGGAGCAGCTAAACATACTGGCCAACAATTACTGTCAGAAAGGACTTTTTATGCCAAAACCACAATAACTGTGTTTGGCAGACACCCTTCCACATTCACATGGGTAATGGTAAATAACTCTACTCAGAAGATTAACTCATTTGGTTATCTAGGGCACAGTTATTAACAAATACTCGCTCTGGCAGGCATCTCACAACAGGGTCATGCTGAAAGTTTACAATTATGAAAGATTCTTTTATAGCAACAGGCAGAAGGTCAGTACTTCAACCTCTGACATTCATCCCCACACTGCTCTGTAATCACTCTGGCTTCCAGTGTTCTCTTTCCTCCCCAAGTCTTTCCACTGTATCCTCCTGAAACCTGAGTCCAGGATACACAAATTCCCCAACACATCCATAAGCTATTTACAGAACATGAGCCTGAGTTCACTGCTTCTGTAAATTCCCCCCACAAAACTTATGTGTACCAGCAGGATGTAGGGCTGGCTTCTCCTAGTTCCCCAAAGCACATCCAGACCATTACTGCTCAGCCCTGGGGTAGCAGTTTCTGGTCCTCTGAAGCTCACGCCATAATGCTCCAGTACCGGCCACCATCCTTTGATCGTGTTTTCTACCAGGTAACAGATCCTCATACACTAAAGATTTTGGCACCTGTCTCCATATTCTCACTCTGAACCTCAAGTCCTATCCTCAGTGTAGATGATTACAGTCCATGTAAACATTCCACCTAGTATCCGAGATTCTCAACTGTTTTACTGTCTCTAAGGAAAAGACTGTCCCTCTACTGCAATTAAGTAACCCAAGGTCATAGTCAAACTGCAGACTTTGACATCTAGATGTGTCCCATCTATGCAACTCTCTGACCAGAATGTACCAATCTCTAGCTATCTTACACAAATACTCACACTAAACTTCTTCTCTAACTTCACTAAGACCACCGGTGCCTTATCCTGTCCACTTTGTTTGGTCCTTATCTCTCTCAGGCCATTCCCATTACTCTTAGTTTTTTTCTTCTCCTAGCTTCCATGGTATCACACTTTCCTGGTTTTCCTCCTAGATTTCCAGGTCCTCCTTCTCAGAAGCCACTGGATGCTCCTCCCCTACCCAGCCTGTCAATGTTGGAGAACACAGGGCTCACTTCTTTTTTTTTTTGCGATACGCGGGCCTCTCACTGCTGTGGCCCTCTCCCGTTGCGGAGCACAGGCTCCGGACGCGCAGGCCCAGCGGCCATGGCTCACGGGCCCAGCCGCTCCGCGGCATGTGGGATCTTCCCGGACCGGGGCACGAACCCGTGTCCCCTGCATCAGCAGGCGGACTCTCAACCACTGTGCCACCAGGGAAGCCCAAGACATCCATCTTTTTATGAATCCCTGCCTTCCCGAAAGTGACATTTTAGTGAAGGGAGATAGAAAATGGGCAGGTAAATATAAAGAGAGACTCTCAAGTGGTGACACATTCTAAAGAGAATGAATAAAGCCGGGAATGAATAAAGTTAGGGAATGCTGGCATGGCAGGCAGATGACGTTTTAAATAGAGCAGTCAGTGAAGGCAGCACAGGGAAGATGGGATTGCGAAGGTGGGAAGGTGGGATTGCGAAGGTAGCATTTAAGCAGAAACTAAAGCGGGTGCAGGAGCTAGTCATGAGACTGGAAGAGGAGAATTCCTGGGAAGGGTTCCACAAGTAAAGATCCTGAGGTGGCAGTGAATCTGGCGTGTTCAACAAACAGGAAGAAGGCCAGTGTGGCTAGACCACAGTGAACACAGAGCAGAAATGAGGGTTGGACTGTGTAGAGTCTTCTAGGCCACTTGTAGGGTTTAAATTCAGAATGAAGGTTTTAAGCCAAAGAATGACATGGTCAAACATGTTTCAAATGGTTCATCCTAGCTGCTGTGTGGAGAGTAGATGCAAGGGTACAAGAGTGCAGGCAGAAAGACCAGTTGGAAGGCTCTTATAATCCAATGTAGGGTAATGATGGTTGAGATCAAGGGGGTGGCTGTAGATATAGTAAGGTGTCGGGTTCTAAATCTATTTTAAAGGTAGAGGCAATAGGATTTGCCAATAGTCAAATCATACTGATTCTATGTCCAAATATATCTCACACCCATCCACTCCTCCATTGCCACCCCCAATTCCAAACCTTCATCAGCTCTCGTCTGGACTACTACTGTACCTGCTCACCTGGACTCCCTGCCTCCATTCTTGCCCTCCATTCTCAACAATGTACCCAGCAATCTTATAAAATCATCAGTAAGATCACATCCCTCCTTTGTTTTACACATGTTTAAGTTTTACATACTGTATATTTACAGTGAAAACTAAAGACCTTACTATTTCCTGCACAGCCCTGGACGACACAGCTCCTGCCTGCCTTTTCACATTCACCTGGTTCCAACCTTTCTTTCACTCACCTGGCCTCCTTTTCATTTGCCAAACTCTTTCCAGCCTCAAGGTCTCTGCTTTAGCTCTTCCTCTGTAACGTCTTTCCCCAGATCTTTACGTGGCTGGCTCTCTCTCTCAGCTTTCAGGCCTCAGAAATAAAGTTACCTCCTGTGGACACCTTCCTTGAGCAATTATCTGAATTAGCCCCTCTCCAGGTACCCTTTATCACAGCAGCCTTTTTAGTTCCTTCATAGCATTCACCACAATCTGTAACTGCCTTTACCATCATGTCTCCTCTCCTCCTCATAACTGCTCCATTAGAGCTGTAACTGTTGTCTGTCTTGTTGTCCACTCTGTACTTCGTGCTGGCACCTTGTAGGCACTCAAAAGACACCTGTCTCTAGAAAAGACCGAGTCCATCATCCCTTCTTCCTTCCCTCCCTCCCTCCCTTCCCCGACCTAGAGCCCACAGTTCATCTCCTTACCACTTCCTTGACAATCCCTCAAGTTCCTGACTTGTCTTTCTATTGCACTCACCCTACAACACTTGACCTCTGATCAACCCAGATGTCTATCAATTCTGCCCCAACATTCAGGCTAAAGGCCACAAGTGTAAGGTTTGGAGGAACAACTAAAATATAATGATCTCCAACCTCTGCTGGGCCGATGCTGCCCAGTAACCCTCAGTATTTTCCTGGTGACTTCTCTCCCCCACTCCACCATTTCTTCATACTTCTAACCCAGCTCCTCCCAGTGAACTCTTAGCAGAAGATCTTGTCAACTATTAGTCAAGAAAACAAGTCAACAGGCAGGACCCCCTTCAATTCTTCAGCCCTACCCCTCCACTACAATTCCCATCTGCATCCAGATACACCTGCATATTTCTATCAGCCACACTTGGGGTCCCTCCTTTAGTCAATCCTTCTCTCCTGCGCTCTGGAATTCATCACTATGCACTCCTCAGGACCTCATTCTAGCAACGATCCCCCTCTCTTTCAAATGTATGTTCAACTTTTGCCTTTCTTCTCAGTCTTCTTCCACCATCATTTGAACATGCTCAAGTCTTCTACTGCTTATGTGTTCCGTTCTAGGTATCATCACCTCTCTTTCCCTTTTATATACAAGCTTCTTGAAAGTGTTGTCGCCAGAAGACACATTACCTCACATTCAGCGGACAACGCAATGCAATCTATTTTATACCCTCTACATCCCACTGATCTTGCTTTTGCCAAATTACCAACCACCTCTTTGGAGTAAAATGTGATAAATATTGTCTCCATAATAAATATTTACCAGATACTTAATGTGTGACAAGTACTGCACTAAGAACTGTCTAGATCTCATATTCATGTTCCTTTCTTGCTATGGTTTTCACAGCACAACATGCTCCTAGATTTTCTTCCTATTTCACTAGTCACTTCTTCTCAAGTCTCCTTTGATCAAACTATTCTGTACTCTCCTCCAAACCTCTTTTTAAATATTCACTCTTCCATATATGATCCCATCATTGCTCATGGTTTTAATCATCTTCCATGCTGATCACTGCCAGAACTTCCTCCAGCCCAGGTCTCTCTCCTGAGTTCAAGGTCTGTATGTCCCAAAGCCTACTAGACATTTCTATTTGGATGACCCACAGGTACTGCAAAACAGCATACCTATAATTGAAATAATTCCATCTATCCTCCCCCACCCACTCCCAAAACCAGCTACTAATACTACAATCTCAATCTCCATGATGGCACTGTTGTCTCCCCAGCTTCCCAAAAAAGAAATCAAGAAATCATCCATGACCTCTTCTTGTTCTCTCCCTCATACACCACTCAATGTCCTGAAAGGTAAAAAAAAGAAGACCAAAAAAACCCTTATCTAAGCAGTCTTCAACTTCTCTCAACTCTACCTCTGAAATCTCTCAAACTGGGCCAAGGAGTTGGGGGTGTTCTACCAGGACCTGTTAAATTAAAGCCAGAGCATTCAGATGTGTCTCGCCATCCCTGTAGGATAGAAGGCAAAGTTTAAAAAAGAAACTATATAAGACAGGAGTGACATTTCTCTCTTTCTGAAAGGAACATATGCTCAGATGCAGCAGTGTAAAATGAACTCTTACTTTTTAGAGAAAGGTCTAAATAAATTTCCCTGTCTGAAATCAGGGATGTATGAGAGCACTAGGCAGACTTATTTAATAATAAATAAACTCCAAGTCTACTCCAGAAACCGTTATGTATCTCACAACACTACAGTAAAAAAAACTCAGGCAAAGGACTTACAAACTGAGACGGAAGACCGAACAAGCATGTCTACCTACTCTCTCTCCCACAAACCTACTGAAATGATGGGAAAGTGGTACAAAAGGAGACAAACCAATACCTGTGATGAAAACAGTGAAGAGGGTGGGAGGAATGGCTGGCAGTCATTGAACAAGAGACTTTAACAAACTTCTCCAAGACAAATTACAAATGGGCATTGATTAAACTACAGCAGAGGAAGCAGAGGAAGCCTCAGCTGTTCTTCTGAGAAAAGACCCAGAGAAGGTCCAAATTTTGGAGCTGGCAGAGACAGAGAGCAGGAGTGGGCTGCAGAGCAGTAACCATACATGACTAAACACCTGACCACAGAACTGCTGGGCTAAACAACCCTTCTCATCCCCCTGAGTTTAATGGAAATGAAATGACTGCCTAATCTCTCATCAGATGAGTGCTCACTAAAGAAACTGAAGATCTGTTCAGGGTGGAAAAGAGCTTGCAATGTGGTCGTAAGATCTCAGTCCAGTCCCCTTGTTTGTGCATTTGGCGGGATGTGGTTAGGAAGTGATACTGTCTACTCCCCACCCAGGCATCCATTCACCTATCCATCCATTCAACAAAAATTAACTGAGTAGCCATCATGTGCCAGGGAACAAGATGAAGTTCCTGCCCTAGTGGAGTGACTTTCTAGTGGAGATGCAGGACACAGACAACAAATAAGTAAGTAAGTAGGTAAATAAATAAATAAATAAATGAGATAATTTCAAACGTGAAAGGGCAATAAAAATAAGACAGTAATATGACAGAATGATAGGGTGTGTGAGTGTGTATTGTGTTTGTGAGTACGCGTGTATAGTGCTCCTTCAGCTGGGTATCATGGAAAGCCTTTTAAATGTAACGTTTCAGTTGGGCTTAAATGACCAGCCAAGTGAGGATCTGGAACAGAGTATTCCATGCAAAAAGAAATACGTGCACAAAGCCCCTAAGGAAGTAACAGGCAAGCTTAGCATACTCAAAAGGAAGCCCAATGTGGCTTTAGCCTAGCAAGTGAGGAAAACAGTAGCATAAGCTGAGTTTGGAAGAGTAAGCAGGAAGCAGATCATGTAGGGCCTTGCAGGCCATGGAAAACATTTGTATTTTATTCTAAATGTAATGGTAAATCATTGAAGGCTGTTAAGCAGGAAAGTAACAAGTTCTGATCTGAGTTTTTAAAAGTTACTTGGGGGACTTCCCTGGTGGCTCAGTGGTTAAGAATGCACCTGCCAATGCAGGGGACACGGGTTTGAGCCCTGGTCCGGAAAGATCTCACATGCCTCAGAGCAACAAAGTCTGTGCACCACACTACTGAGCCTGTGCTCTAGAGCCCACAAGCCACAACTACTGAGCCTGTGTGCCACAACTACTGAAGCCTGCATGCCTAGAATCCGTGCTCCGCAACAAGAGAAGCCAATGCAATGAGAAGCCCACATACCTCAACAAAGAGTAGCCCCCACTCGCCGCAACTAGAGAAGTGCACACGCAGCAACAAAGACCCAACGCAGCCCCCCAAAATAAATAAAATAAATAAATAAAAATAAAAGTTACTTGATTACGTTCTGTGGAAGGGACTCTAGAAGGAGAGCAGCATTAGCCTGGAGAACACCTGCATAGTACGGATGAAAGATAATGGTGACCTGAATGAGGATCACAGCAGTGCAGTTGAAAAGAGGTGAATATGGCAGTAGAGCTAACAGGACTTATGCACATTAACTGAAAGTGGAAGGTGAAGCAAAGAGAGGAGTCCAAGGTGTTTGGGAGTAGAGAAAGAGGTGGTAACTACCTTTACTCTACCCAAGCAGTAAAAATTTTCCTAATGGGAGAGTATAGCAAGGTGCTCTACTAGAGACTATGCTTGCATTCACAGGGCTCAATGAGACTCAGGTCTCAGGAAGTAGCCTTGTGCACCAGTGGACTCTTGAGCCACAAAGGCAATATCTCTAAGCCCGGGGAGAAGGAGAAGGCAATGGGGGTATCTGCTCTTAACAAGCAGGACAGACAACTATCTAGGAAGTAAATATATCCAATGCTTTCGTACTGATTATTTAAAAAAGAAACCCAAGAGACCCAACTCATTGGCCTCCCTGGTTATCACATGCACTGCTGGCTTTGCCTGCTTTATAGTTTCTGTTCCTTCTGGCCCAGGTCAGCCAAAACGTCTCTTTTCAATAATCACATCTCTGTTCACCCTAGAAGTCAACAGCTTCACTGGCTCCTGGTCACAGAAGCAGCCCAGCCAACCAGTAGAGACTCAGACATCAGTGCTCCCTGCACATCTCACAGAAGGAAAAGCTGCTTACAAATTTCCCTGGTTGCTGCATGAGCTAGAGAGGGTACAGGCACAGGTTAAGTTAACTGTACCATTTGGGAAAAAGATATAGACATTGATAAGCTTAATAGCTGATCAAGAAACATAATGGACATATATACACTACCAAATGTAAAATAGATAGCTAGTGGGAACCAGCCACATAGCACAGGGAGATCCGCTCGGTGCTTTGTGAACACCTAGAGGGGTGGGATAGGCAGTCTGGGAGGGAGATGCAAGAGGGAGGAGATATGGGGATATATGTATATGTATAGCTGATTCACTTTGTTATGAAGCAGAAACTAACACACTATTGTAAAGCAATTATATTCCAATAAAAATGTTAAAAAAAACCCATAAATATAAGTATGGATCCTAGTTAGTAGGGACCACAAGAATAATAAAACAGAATTTTTAAATATTGAACTGGCAGATCTATTCAATGGAAGAGAAGAAAGGAAGAGGGAAAGTATGACGGATACAAAATATGAAAGAAAAAGTGACCCTAAACAGAATAATAATGACGATAAACACAAATGGGAAAACATACCAACCAAAATACAAAACTGTCAGATTTTGAAGACAATATTCAGCAAAAATTTTACAGATACAAATGGTCCATCAAAAAGTTACAGAAAACTTGATTATAAAATATGGAAATAAATATACCAGGCAAATGCAAATCCAAATAAGCTAGAGCAGCCCATCGTAATACAAGTTAAAAAGAAAATCAAGGCAGAAAAGACTAAGGGACAAAGGAGGGGCATTATATACTCAATAATCAGTAACACAAAATAATTATCAACTTAAATGCATTTAACAATATAGCCTCAATATATATAAAGCAACAATTAACTGGACATGGAAAACAGCAGGTAAGTAAACAATTAGAAATGAATACTCTTATATCCTTCTCAGAAACTGATAGAGCAAACAGACGTTTTTGCTAAGACAGAAGATTTGAATAACGTGGTTATTAGTAAGCTCAAACTAGTAAATACATATAGACTTTTTTTTTTTTAACATCTTTATTGGGGTATAATTGCTTTACAATGGTGTGTTAGTTTCTGCTTTATAACAAAGTGAATCAGTCATACATAAACATATGTTCCCATATGTCTTCCCTCTTGCGTCTCCCTCCCTCCCACCCTCCCTATCCCACCCCACATATAGACTTTTGTAACCAGCAGAAGCATACTCCTTTCAAACAGATATAAAATTTATGAAAACTGACCATGTAACTAGGCCTCAGAGGAGGCCTCCATTAAATTTTCCCCAAATCAATATCATATGATCTATGTTCAATAAATATAATATAAAAAATTATAAATCAATGATAAGGGGCTAAAAACACACTATGTGGAACAAGATGAAATTATAAGGAAATAAAGAGATACTTAGAATCAAATGGAACTACGTGTTTAACTTAAGAAACTGATAAAAAGGCAATAAACACAGAGAATGGGGGAGGCGAGAAAGAAGAGAAGGAGGAGAAAGGAATAGTACAAATATGGACAGTAAAACTGGAATAAAGACAAAAAAGTTGAGTAAATAAATAGAACCAAATCCTAGTTCTTTCGAAAAGTTTAATAAAAAAGACATGAAGCAACTGACAAAGGATTAATCTCCAAAATAATACAAGCAGCTCATGCAGCTCAATATCAAAAAAACATAGAACCCAATCCAAAAATGGGCAGAAGACCTAAACAGACACTTCTCCAAAGAAGACATACAGATGGCCAACAAACACATGAAAGGATGCTCAACATCACTAATCATTAGAGAAATGTAAATCACAGCCACAATGAGGTATCACCTCACACCGGTCAGAATGGCCACCGTCAAAAAATCTAGAAACAGTAAATGCTGGAGAGGGTGTGGAGAAAAGGGAACCTTCTTGCACTATTGGTGGGAATGTAAATTGATACAGCCACTATGGAGAACAGTATGGAGGTTCCTTAAAAAACTAAAAATAGAACTACCATATGACCCAGCAATCCAACTACTGGGCATATACCCTAAGAAAACCATAATTCAAATAGAGACATGTACCACAATGTTCATTGCAGCACTATTTACAATAGCCAGGATATGGAAGCAACCTAAGTGCCCATCGACAGATGAATGGATAAAGAAGATGCGGCACACATATACAATGGAGTATTGCTCAGCCATAAAAAGAAATGAAACTGAGTTATTTGTAGTGAGGTGGATGGACCTAGAGTCTGTCATACAGAGTGAAGTAAGTCAGAAAGAGAAAAACAAATACTGTATGCTAACACATATGTATGGAATCCAAAAAAAAAAATGGTTCTGATGAAACTAGGGGCAGGACAGGAATAAAGACGCAGAAGTAGAGAATGGACTGGAGGACACAGGGAGGGGGAAGGGTAAGCTGGGACGAAGTGAGAGAGTGGCATGGACATATATACACTACCAAATGTAAAACAGATAGCTAGTGGGAAGCAGCTGCATAGCAAAGAGAGATCAGCTCAGTGCTTTGTGTCCCCCTAGAGGGGTGGGATAGGGAGGGTGGGAGGGAGACGCAAGAGGGAGGGGATATGAGGATATATGTATACATATAGCTGATTCACTTTGTTATACAGCAGAAACTAACACAACAATGTAAAGCAATTATATAGTTCAATAAAGATGTTAAAAAAAAAAAGACACACCCCTGTCAAGACTAATCAGCAAAAATAAAAGTAAAAAGAGGCAAATAAAGAGAATACAAAATGAAAAGGGGGGAAAAACTACAGACATAATATTTTTTAAATTATGAAATAACATGATAAAAAGCAATATGCAATGAATTTGAAATATATTTAACATATATATAGTGTTTAAAACAGGCCTAGTACTGAGATAAATGGGCGTAGTCATGTACTGCTGATGAGACTTTAAACAATCACAGGCAGCCATTCTGGGAAGTGTACTGGCAGGACATGCTGAAATCCACATTCATATGCCTAATATCCAGCAATCCACTCCTGGGCATACACCCCAGGGAAGGCTTCTAGCATGTCTATCAGGGTGTTGATAATGGGAAGCTGGAGGCAATATGGGGGCCCTCACTAGGGGAAAGGTTAAGTAAAACAGAGTAAGAGCATAATAGGGAATAGGACACAGAAGTTAGAAATTGCAAACATATACCAGAGGTACGAGAAGTAAACATGGACAGACCTGAAAAATAAGTGTTGAGTGAAAACGGTAAGAAAAAGAAAATCTATAGATATGTAAGTTAAACACATACTGCATTACATATTTTGCAAGATTGTGATGGTCCTGTCTCTCTAAAATCAATTAGGTTTTGCCTTCCTGGGATTTCTTAAATGAATGGTACTATAATGGGAGTTCCTCATCATCTATATTTTAGAAGAGATTCCATCAAACACAGAGGTCCCATTATTTTTCCTCTATTTAATGGTTTCCTCACCTCAACAAAGCGAAAATTTGTTTTGATCCACAAAAAGATTAAGAAGCCATTATTTATGATAAAAATGAGTAATGTGCTCTCTCAAATATAGCATGTTCAAAACTGAACTCAACTTTTCCCAAAAAACCTGCAGATTTCCACATCTTAGCTGATAGGAACTCCTCTCCTTCCATGGCAAAGTCCTTGGAAATATCCTTGACTTCTCTTTTTTTCACACGGCATATTGATAGATTAGCAAATCTTGCTGGTCCTATTTTTGAAATATATGTAGAATCTGATCACTTCTCACCACCTCCTCTGCTACTACTCAGGCCTGAGCCACCACTGTCTTTCGCCAAGATTAATATAAGAGCCTTCCGATTGACCTCTTTGCTTCCCTCTTGCCACACAGCAGGCTGTAAAAATTAAGTGTGGTCATGTCACTCCTCGGCTCAAAACCTTTCATGGCCCCCATTTCACCCAGAGCAAAAGGTGAAGCCCTTACTATGGTCCAAAAACCCTACATCATCTGTAATCTCCACCCCTCCCCTGGGATTACTCTGTTCCGCCCAGAACTCTTTTGCTGTTACTTGAGTGCACCAGTATACTCCTGCTTCAGGGCCTTTGATGAAATGTCACCTTCTACATCACACATACCTGATCATTTTATTAAAACTGTGATTTCCATGGCCTCCACTCTCTGCCCACTGCCTTTCCTTATTTTCCTTATCCTGCTCTATTTCATTGTTTTTCCACAGCATTTATCAATTTCTAATATGCTATGAAAATACATGCTTATTATGTTTATTTTTGTCTCTTTTCTCTGCTAGAATGTAAAGCATGTAAGGTCAGTGGTCTTTGTTTTGTTTATTGATTACACCTATCACCCAGAACAGGGACTGTCATGAAGTGGAGGTTCAATCCTTTTTCGCTGAATAAACGAATAGATGAATAACTGGATGGTTTAGTGCAACGTGGGTAGTGGAAGACCAAAATCGGGGCTGCAGTGTAGAAAGGGAGAGAGATGACGTGGAACTAGATAAACAGTGGGCATGACTGGAGCCACTGAATGAAGCCAGGATTGAGTCCTGTGAAGGTGAAATGCAGAACAGCCGGAATCCAAGAGAAGAACTGGTTGTAGACATAGTGGAGAAGCAGAAGCCAAAGATGAATACGTGGAAAGGGAGGTCAAGAACAGTTGACTGGAGGAGGGAAGCCAAATCAAACTCCCAGATGACAGGCATCTATCTAGAACTGCTCATAGGCCAGCCGTATACATTGAAAGCTCTACTCAGTAGTGGATACTACTCACCACATGGAAAAATGTGGGCCCAGCATATGAAAAACCCTGATAGTGACAGCTAGCTTATCAGCCATGAATTTATTATGCCACAAATAAGACTTTTATGTAAATGACAACACCTAAGGTAAATAACACTCTCATCTGCCTCAGGGATTATTTGCCACCAGCCCTTCACTCTGAATAGTGAATACAGAATACAGTGCTGATGAAACTGCTTCATCATTGCTGATGCAACAAGGTAAGTCAATAATCAATAAATCTATTATTTGCTCTTATTGGTGAAATAATTTTCCTTTCTATATAAAGTACTAATTGCCAATAATTTATTGAATAAGTAAACTTAATATATCAGGCAAATCCAGAAAAGCAAATCATGATTAAAAAAAAGCAAAGGTCTATTAAGTTTTCAAAGTCATAGCCTTTGAAGATCAGTGAGTTACTATTGATAGCATTTGCTTTCAAGATTCACTTTTTCTTTATTTGTGAGTATAGCAAAGATAGAATCTAGAAAACATGCCAACAAACACTTCAGGAACACTTACTAGGAATTAACATATTTCGCTGCACACTTTATCTTTAGTTTAATGATATATCTGGTTGTCTTAAAAGCTTGAAAGTAACTATGTTCAAGTGATACTCGGTTGCCTGAACATATTCAAATGCTACTCTTCCCGTGCCTCACGCCTACATAATGGTACTTGACTTCTTTCAACAATCTACTCAACATCTTCTAAAACAATCCATCAACGAAGTTATTCATAATAATCCAAGACAATTTTTTTTTTTTTTTCCGGTTCTCGGGCCTCTCACTGTTGTGGCCTCTCCTGTTGCGGAGCACAGGCTCCGGACGCGCAGGCTCAGCGGCCATGGCTCACGGGCCCAGCCGCTCTGCGGCATGTGGGATCTTCCCGGACCGGGGCACGAACCCATGTCCCCTGCATCGGCAGGCGGACTCTCAACCACTGCGCCACCAGGGAAGCCCAATCCAAGACAATTTTAAGGAAGTATTGATAAAAGGGAAATGTGACCTGTGGAATGGAAAGGTGGAGGGAAGAAAGGAATGAAACTAGAGGATTTAAGAATAAGGAAAAAGAGATAAAAGGGAATAGAAATTAACCTCCAATATATCCAGCTAGAATTTTCCTCCTAAAAAGATCTTCCTACCTATGCAATAAAAACAGAATTTTCGTTACAGAATATTCTCTAAAATTTTTTTAACAATTTGGGAAGGGCATACCAATTCTTTTTATAAATCATTAATTTCATGAAGATTTTTCTTCATGAACATAAGCAGACAAAAACGCAAATTAATAGTCCTTAATGTTCCAAAGAGTTTGATTAGTCCCAGGGGTTTATATTTTCTAAAGTGTGCTTTCATCAGAAGTGCTCCACTTTGCAAATCATTTAAAGCGCATCCTCTTGCTATTAATACCAATACTGTTAAATTAATTCCCAAAGGTCAATTGCTTACACCCTAGGATACTTCTAATGACCTAAAAGGGATGATATATAATGAACATCTACAATAATATTCTAAAGTGAACTTGCTTTAATTTACTTTAGTTTAAAAATAAATGTTACCACTTCTAAGGAAGGTAGAAAATCAGTAGAATTAAACCAGTAACAAAGAAGTGTCTTAACAAAGGCTGGGAAACAGAAGTCACAGGTGCAAAGTGCTAACTGGGAATTTGTATGCCACAGCTCTGATTCACCAACTCAAATATTTTCTTGACTGTCTATCTACAAGATACTGTGCAGTGTGCTGAGAGGGACACACAAGAAAACTAAATACCATAGCAGCACTCAAGACGCTCAAAATCTAATGAGCTTCACTTATCCTTTTGTATGCTTTTAAAATTTGGCTCAAAAACCCTGTCTCTCTCTGTTCATTGGCCCTAATCTCTCCTTAATGAAGGGATCACCTGAATAAGTGATTTGACATAAAAATTGAGAACAGTGAAAAACAGGGATAAAATAATTGTGAAAAAAGAGATCAGGAGAAATGGCACTATATTATCTCAAAATCTGTATGTCTTCTTTAAGAGGAAGAAGCTCAGAAAGTGAGCATCCCCATGAAGGCTTAATTCTCATATGGAAACTTGGTTAAGATACAAATCAACTCTGCTCAAAATCCTTACATGATCAGATACGTATTTATAGGAGCAAAGAAAAGGGGGTGGAAAGATGTAAACTGAATCACGAGTGTTGGTTACCTCAGTGAGATGGCACTGCAGGAGTGGAGGAGAGATCATAACTGCCTTATTCTTTGACTTGTTACAGTGAGTACAAATTATTCTTCCAACTTAATAGGACACCTATGGTGTGTGAGTTAAATGAGATGGTATACGTAAACTTCTTAGCAAAATGTCTGGTACATAGTAATACTCAATATGTAACTTACATGACAAAAAAACTGAAAACACTCCAGTTCTCAACTGGGAATCATGGAAATGATGCCGAAAATGCAGGAAGGATACAAGCCCAGGACTGAGGTAACTGCAGTTTCCTCTCACTATTTTTTATAAAGAGCCCCGACTAAGAACAAAAGAAGGGTGTTTAGCAGTTATAACCTTTACCGGCTAGACTGAGAAAGGGTTTAACATGGTCTAAAGAATATAAAACATGCCTTCAGCTAATCTGATATAGGCAGTGAAATTTAGAAAGAATAAAATTATTGACAAAGAGTCTATATTTTGCTTTTATATATAACCTGGTGGTGTGGGTTGAATTGTGTCCTCCAAAAAATATATTGAAATCCTAACCCTTGGTACCTATGAAAGTGACCTTATTTGGAGACAGGGTCTTTGTGGATGTAATTTAGTTTTAGTTTTAGTTTCAAAAATGGTAAATATCAACAGATAAACCCACACAAACAAACGTTTTGGGGTCCTTAGTAGTTTTAAAGGGGTTCTGAGACCAAAAAGTTTGAGAACCACTGGTTGATATTAGCATCTATTTTTAATTGAAAAAAATGGAATCAAACGATACCTAATATTTACACCTTTCCTTATCACTTAACAATATATCTTAGACAGTAATGGTAAGAATAGCACACTGAGTACTTATTCGTGAAGTCCTGTGCCGAGTGCCTTGTACGGATTATTCCATTTAATTCCTACACTAATCCTGTGAAGCAGGTGCTCAACTAGCACCCTGGATATTTCTGGTGCAGGTGATTGGATTGGAAGATCACATTCTCAGAAATACTCATTAGCTATGTAACCTTGAACAAGCACCTACGTCAAGGGCTGTTATGAGAATTAAGTAATTTATATTTGTAAAGCACTTAAAATAACACCTAGAACATAATAAACACTACAGAAATGTTCATCAGCATTTAGATGGTATTTAAAACTCTGAGTCTAAATGTCATCATCCAGAGTTGTAGATGGAAATAGAAAGGAAGGCTTAGGACAGGCCAGGGGACACTTCAAATTTGGGAAGTTAGGAAGATGAGGACAATCTAGCCAGGAAGACTGCAATTTCAGGAGAACTTAGAGAGCATGGTTTCCTAAAATAAATAAAATGTTTTAAGAAGGTTGTGATGACCTGTGTCAAATGAGAGGCCAGGATAGTGAAAGAGGTAGTGTTGCAGAGAGAGAGGGTGAAACAGGAATCAGGGAGAATGACTCAGAGGTCTGCAGAAAACTACCAAAAGGAGGCAAAACAGGTGGTAAAGTCTGAGAGCTTACGGTCAACTTTCAAAGGAGCTTTAGATGTTAGGGAAGAGAGGCAGACGATGATCTAGAAGCATGGACAAGGACCAAGGAAGACCTCCACCCCATAATTTGCCTCTGTTTCTTTCTTATCCCTCCAACTAGAACATCGCCAAAATCTTTAAGTTCATTTACTCTTCATACCCCAGATACCTGTTCAGGGAATCCCATATGAGACAAAATAGCTCCTCAAACCAGCCTGGTCCCAGGTCAAGGGTTCTAGTAGAAGCTAATCAATTTTAGGGATGCTTTAGAGGTTTGTACCCACCATAGGGGAAACTCAGACTACCAACAAGCAGAGTGAATAAAAATCTGACGTCTGCCCTAAAACATATCTACTCACTGTAGGATTCTCCAGATCAGTGGTTCTTAATGGGTAATGATTTTGCACACCCCCTCCCCTAGGGGACAAATGTCTAAAGACTAGCAGTGTCTAGAGACATTTTTGGTTGTCACACTGGGGAGCAACAAGGGGGTGGGCTGCTACTGCATCTAGTGGGTAGAGGCCAGCAATACCGCTGAACAGCCTACAATACAGGACACCCACGACAAAGCCATGTGGCACAAAATGTCAATAGTGCCAAGACTGGGAAATCATACCCTGGACCAAATGACCTGGGGCAAGAGGAGCTTTAAGAGGGTCCTCTTATCTGAGCACACAATCCCACCCATACCAGTTTACACCAATTCTGACTGAGTATGGCTAAGGGGCCAGACCAGTCAGCCTTATGAATTCTATTTCCAATCTACTCAAATAGGGCCAGGGAAAGACAGAGGAAAAATGTGAGGTTAGCTAAATGGCATAAGTTAAAAAGAGAAAAATTGTGTCATATATCAAATGTTAATAAAAGAGGCGGGGAAGAACAAAAACAAAAATAAAATAAAATAAAAATTTTTTAAATTAAAAAAATAAAAGAGGCAAAATTCCCCCAAATGAGAATAAGCAAATAGACTTTCTTTAAATTTGAAAAAGAAAGACTTTCTTTAAATGTAACTCTTTTCATTTTGAATAATAAGTAACACCTCATAGTGAAGTTCAAAAGCCACCATGCTCTCTTATTAGCTCTATTCACTGCCAAACACTCCTTCAGTAAGGAAGGTGCTTTTGTATTCTTGACTGCAAAAGGAAGCTAATTAAAGTGAGTTTTTGAGAAAACATCCTGGGAATTCAAAATAATTAATGTGTTGCTTTCAAAACGAGAAACCATGAATCTTGACATTAAGAAGCCTATGTTTTCTTACCTCATCAATATTTCACTTACAGGATCAATATTTTGATCCATAACCATCGACAGCTGGCCTTCCCAGAATTCCCATTCATTCTCTTTCAGGATAAATCACCAATGAACAGTTTTTAACAGTTTTCCCTTTCTTAAGGGATTGCCAGAGAAATGTTTTAAAGAGTCTACTTTCTACAGGGAAGGCATTCTGACTCTGCCATTTCTATGTCCACTTTAAAATCTGCTCTAGGAAAGTTTCGACCAACGCACACGGGGGAGGATGGCTGTGTCTTAATGAAAACTTAGATCCTCCTGCCCTAATGCTTTATCAGCAGGCTGCCTGGAACCCAGCGTGCTGTTTTATCAGAGGAAGCTTCCCAGCAAGATGGTTCGTGAGCACGCTGTTGAAGGAGTGGCCCCTCAGGGAAGTCCCCGTCTACGCATGACCCGTGACCTGAGAGGAGCCAGGCTGGCCCAACTGTCTGCTGCAGGGCGGGGACCAGCTTCGGCTTTAACAGAAAGAGGGGCCTCAACCTCCCCTCCTCCGTTTAGGGTTCCAGCAGTTTCTGAAGGAAAGAGCACTTTGGATATTTCTCTTCAAAACAAATCTCCACCATGTCTGACGGTGTCCTTCACTGGACTGTTTACAGCACTAGGGCCCATATCTACTGGATGCTCCGTAGACAACATGTATTGGTCGTCTAATAATATGACAGATTTTTTTTTTTAGAAAAGTAACCCAAGAAATATATACATAGGATTATAGATATATACATGTATATGGATGTGTATGTATACAGATATGAAAAGAGAAGGAGAGAGACTAATTGATTCATTCAAGAAAAAGAAATCATAAATATCCCAAAATGCCCATCAGGGGTATAGTTCAGAAAATTAAGACATAATTATGTAATGGAGAAAAAATAGGGAAGAAAGGTAAGCACGTCTACTATATGCCAGGTGTTTTCACATTATCTCATTTCATTGTCCCCATGACTCCCTCAGTTACTCTTTTAGGTAAGAATCATTATCCCCAATTTATAGAAGACAAATGAAGAGCCCATGAAAGGGAAGGAAGTTGCCTCGAGTCACAAAGCTAGTGAAGAGCAAAGCTGAGAGTTACCTGCAGGTTTTCCTACTCCCTGCCCAGCATTTATTACACTGGATTCCAAATTTTCCCCCAAGATCTATTTGTAGACTAAGTCAATAAATGGGATTGTAAATACAAAATAAGGTTAAACAAAAATCAAACCATAGTATAGACATATTGCTTTTAATCATGTGAAATTTTATATGTATATACTAAAAATGATGACAATCAGCATGAGACTGATTTAAAAAACTGGAATTAAAATCATCTGAGTTTGTTTTTCCTATGAAATTGCTTAAGCATATAATAAAGAAAATCACCAAAATCTGTTCCTCCATGCACGCCTGTCCCAGGCTAATTAAGGTTAAGAAAAGGCAATAAATATAAAATACCCTGTTAAAGGCTGAATGTGGCTGGGCCACTTTAAGATACAGAACTACAGAAATTCTCAGCTCTTTCAGGGACTGGTAGAGTTTCTGCACTATATCAAAAGCTGGAATTTCTGCAAGTTAAAAAGCTTTGCAGGCAAGTCATGTTTCTACAGAAATCTCCTTTTCTAAAATTTAGCACTATATAGCATTCTTTAAATTCTTCCTTCGACCAAAAGAATTTAATCCTGGGAGATCCCCCTTGCAGTGGCTTTGCCTAAGAAACATCTATCACCTTCAGTCAAGTTAGAATTATCTTGGAATCTCCCTCCTCTGTTCCTCTCCTCACGTCTGGTGGCTAAACTGCTGTTTAATGTAGTAGCCAGAACCCGAGCCAGAAGTATGGGCCTCACTTGGGCCTTCACATTAGACTGTAACTTGCAGAAATAACCAGGGCTGAGCCTGGAGTGCAGGTCCCCACCACCAAAGAGTAACTGGGAATTTACATGAATTACTACCCTTCCAGAGACAAACTGAGGAAAGGCTCACTGGGTTTACACAGTCCTGTTCTCAAACCCAAAAGCTGAGAATTGGGCAGGATGCCACTTTTATCTTACCCCTCGTTTCTTTTATTTTTATAATGGGCAGTTACCTGTCTCCTAATTCAGGAAGACAATAGAAGAATAAAACGTTGACAAAGGCTTTCTGAGATTGTTTTTAAAAAGAAAATGGTTTATAAATACAATTCCCACTGGTGTCCGTTTCTTTATGAAAAGTATTTCTTACTATAAAAAAAAAAAGTGAAAAAAAAAATGTGGAAGTAAAAGTTCCTCAACTGGTTTCCCTTAAAACCACTGCTTTTATTTAGTTACATAATAATAACCTCCTTTGGTTCTCTTCTGTTTTAAAACTCTCACCTATTTTCTCTTATTATGTTGACTACCACTAATAAAATATCCTGATTCAAGAACGTAGGAAAATGCTTGAAGTGACTATAATAAGATTAGATCATAATGTTATTAAATTTGAGAGTAGCAATTTGAGCCATAGTTTATTCAAATCTTCCTAACAACTAAACACAAAAAAAGTCAGTTAGCTAAAATGGCTGATCTCATTCTTGGCTTCTGGCTATAGTCCCAAAGGTCTAATAATAAGGATATCTACTGAGATTTCTTAAATAGGCCAGTCACTCTATTAAAAGCTTTGCATGTATTATCTCATTTAATCTTCACAACACTCCTAAGTAGTAATCATTATTATTAGTGTATTGTTATTGCTAAAGTTACTGTTATCCCCACTTTACAGGTGAGGAAACAGGGCACAAACAAGCTGAGTAACTTGTCCAAGATTACTCATCTACTAAGTTTGGAGCTAGAACAGAACCCCAGCCCTTATGGGACCACCACACCATCAGTGGTACTATCTGCCGTGGCCCCATTCAGTGGGTTCCTCCTTCTGTAAGTCAGGTGCATTGTCACTGTTCCCAAACATGAATTCAAACTCACATCTCTCATCATTTTCACTGCTTCTCTGGTCCTCCCGAGTCTTCTGGCACACATTGCTAGCCTTCTTTTGATGTAGACCAAGACATTGGTGTCTCGTCCTGAAGAGGGAGACATAAAGCACCAAAACTTAAAAAAAAAACAAGAGCTTTCAGCTCAGCAGCAAGAAAAAATACAGAGGCGTATTTTTCATGCCCTTAAAGGAAAACCTCAGAGAGAAGAGTCTGCTCCTTTGACTTTTCCTTACTGCCAGGAGCACTGACAACTTTTCTAATAGCAGAATGCAAACAGAGTAAAGTCAAAGTACTTAGACTTCCAAAGGTCAAATCATGTGACTATTAAGTCATGCTTTTGAGTTAGGATGTTGAATATTCGATAAATAAAATCATCTGCTACAAAGTGCTGGGAAAATGAACATACCCACATTGTATGAGGTTTACAAGCAAGAATTCCACATTCTTCTAGCGTGCATGCTTTTGGTGAAGATGCAAAGAGGTGAATCTCAGGTTGCATCCTGATGAACTATTTTTTTTTCCTTCTTGACATTAAGTCTGGAGAAGCCTCATCTTGAACTTCTGTTTTACATTATTCTTTCCCTAACACTAGTGACATCATAATCATCTCCAGGTCCCCAAAGCAGTCAATTTTAAATGGCAACATAACACATTCCAGATATGACAATAGACCATGCAACAAAATGAAAAACTACCCTAGTGTTAGAGAAAGTATTGACAAGCTAAATACTTGTAATAACAGTCACTAAAATGGCTCTTAAAAAGTACATTAACAACTTCTCATCTTAATCTCTTCTTTAATTATGTGTATTTCTGGATATGTTTCCAGACCAGTGAGAACATGTATGTACTTAATCCTCAATAAAATTACCATGTTTTAGAAAAATATGACACACCTGTTATAGATTAAGTATATGTATAATATGCAGCTATTAAAAGATGTTAAGACCAAAGTACTAACATTTCAAGTTTCAAACAATGAGAACAAGATGTGTGCTGAATATCCGCCAAGTACCTACAAATTACTTTAAAGATGTGATTATATGTTTTTGGATAGATTTAGGCAACAGGTTGAAGGGATTAATTTACAGAAGAAAAGAAATAAAGAAAATTTCTCAAGTTATATTACAGATTATGTAATTTTATGTATTAATCCTCATTTAATTCACAGAACAGACATTTACTATATATGTCTTCAAAATTCACTGTGCTATACATAATTTTTTTAAAAAAAGCAAGATACAGATGGTGATTAGAGACCTGATTAACATATATACTACTAAGAATAAAAATTAAAACCTGTGTATTGAGGGGTTATGTGGACAGACTTATATACACAGGCCACAATGCAAAGATCTCACTATACCTTAGTCACAGGGACTAATGCATTCAGTTTCTGCACCAAATCCAGGCTTAACACTAAAACTTAATTTTATAATCTCAAATATGAAGGAGATACACTCCTACTCTCCAAGACGCAGGAGAGAGAAATGAGAGAAATTCCATTTTAAAGAAACAACCCAAAGTTTGGTTAGACAATGAAAACACTCCCTCTCACAAGGATCACTAAATTTCTGCTTAAACAACCAACAAATTGACAAGTCGAGGAGCTCAAGAAATTCCAGAAATGATTTTGTTGTCTTTTTTTTATACCATTCCCCTAAAATAATACTGACTCTCAGTTTAGTGTACTAAAGTGAAAGGTCTCATTTTAAAGTTATGTTAAATAAAAGAAACCATTATTTTAAATAATTTAAATATAAAAAAGATACATAATTAGGAATTCATGGCTCTTTCTCCCTAGGAGCCAACAGCAGTGCTTCCTAAATAAGAGCTAAATACTGAGACAATCACCAATAGCTGTTATATTCTTAGCTGTCCTATTGCAACCCATGCTGTAGAAGACCCATAAGACAAAACCTCTGAGAGCATTAACGCTAATTTAAGTCCTGTTTCCCAATTAGGATTTAAAACTATGGGGCAGAGAAGCAACTGATAAACAGAAATACGTAAGAATTCTGAGGAGCAAAAGGGTCACCATTAAAGGTTATTACTCTTATTTCTAGAGTTAAAAATGTAGGGGCAGGCATGAAAACATGAACAGTAATGAAGCTATAAGTTAATTATGTGCTGTGCTCTTGTGGGGAAGAAAAATTAATAAAAACAAAGAAAGGCAAAAAACAATATTTATTCTAATCTAGGAGAAATGTCTCTTGAACTGGACT
Organism: Orcinus orca; assembly: GCF_937001465.1. Classification (NCBI taxonomy): domain Eukaryota; kingdom Metazoa; phylum Chordata; class Mammalia; order Artiodactyla; family Delphinidae; genus Orcinus; species Orcinus orca. The sequence continues at coordinate 32,387,481 of NC_064567.1, forward strand.
GAAAATCTGCTCTGATTAATCATGTTACAGTTCTGATCCCCCAACACGTCAACCTGGAGGAAACCTTACTATGTTGGGCTTCATACTGGGATCCATGATGCTGTAGCTGCTGAGAACGCCGGTAACAGCCATCTCCAGCTTTCAGGGCCTGCTTAAACAGCTTTTCTGCTTCAGCAATGGTTGTTGCTTCTTCTTCAGCCAAGAGAATATAAGCAGTTGCACACCTGTCCATTCAGATAACAGCCGCCATCAATTACAAATCCAAGGACATTGTAATAGCTGTAGGAGTGCATGCAGAAGGGCAGGAGTTATGCCAAAACATGCAGAGTGGCCAACTGGTTCATGCACCCCTGTTTGTAGTTGTTGACACGAAATAATGGTACAAAAGAAATGTCTGTGTTTTAGCTTGAGAGGTAGGATGAGTAGTGTTAGGAGCATATGGACTCTGCCCCTTATTAGTGTGTCACTTTGGGCAAGTTATTACTCTGCCTCCCTGATGGAGAACAACATGGAATCCACTTGTTCACAGCGTTGTTGTGAAGGTTAAGTAAGGTGATGCATGAAAAGTGCTCAGTACAGTAGTAGCCAGCATGTGGTACATGCTCAACAACGTCAACTAACAATGGCAATGATAATAGCTGTTATTAAACATCTCCTTCTGACACTCAAGGTTAGAGATACCATAAAGCTTACTTTTATTTACTAAACACAGATTCTCTCTAGTCTAAGGGTTTATTCAGAATGAGAAATTCCTTAAATCAAGGAAGTTATTCATTTAACAAGCAGTGCTTCAACATCTCATTACAGTTAGCACTGGTTTTCTATGTCAGAGAAGAATACTGGAAGAACCTACAGGTAGAGTTATTTCAGAAGAGCTCAAAATTAGATTCAGCCTCAGTAGCAAACAAGGGTTAAATCTCACACCTTTAACAAGAATAGCTACCACCTGTTGCTTAGTTTATATTAAGCACTGTACCAGGCACTTAACATATATCGTCTCATTTAATCCTTTCAACAACCTCTAACATAGGAAGTCAGAAAGGATAAACCCTCAACCAACGAACAAGGGGAACTCTTGAAAATTTAAACCTTCCAAATCATAGAACAACAACCCAAATGCCAAAGAAAGGGAATGTAATAAGGAAATGGTGAGGCCAGAGCAGACCACACAGGTCCTGATCTGTGCATATCCCTTGGCTTTCTCCACTGCCTCTCTTGTGGTCATTTCCCTACTTATCACAACCTCCATCAGACCACAAGAGAGAAAATAAACAGAAAGTGAAACCAAATGTTACTTCTACTATTCATAAACTACAACAGCCAGGTAGGAAAAGGAGGCTGAATTTATGGCTTATGTGAGATTTGGGGTTACTAGTTAATCTTAGCCTTGAGAAGGGGTCTTGTAAGTTCTTTAGCCAGTCCCTCTAATTTCAGGCAGGACTGATCAATAGGGCTTTAAACTGAATGTGGTGAGGTAGGGAGAAAAAAACGCCCAGAAAAAAAGCTGTAAAACCAATTACTGTGGAGGGCAGCAGATATGACTTGGAGAGAACAATTATGATGCTAAAACTGCCCAGTGATTCATTGGAGAAATAAATGGGTTGGGCATTGGGAAGCAACACTTCAGGCTTCAGATGCCGACACATAAATATAAGGTCCAGGGTAATGAAGTGAAAATTGAGATTATAATACTGAGTGGTGGACACAGTATCAGAGGAATTAGCTATAAGATTATAGTTGGTGGGCTGGGAACTCAAGACAGGTTGGGGCTAGCTTGCTTGCTTTGTTTATTTATATTGCAAATAGCACTCTTAGGAGGAGAGGCAGAGTAGCACTACTGGCCAAGAAAACATACATCTATGTAGAAACTCATGAGTCTGGGGTAGAAACATGCTAAGAGCTTATGAGTGAAGGAGAAAGGAAAGAGCAATAGAAGTGCTAATGGTTGGGGAGTACAGAACAGACTGCTCAGCTCAATGGAAGATAGAGATGATGCATCCTGTCACAACACAATACACATACAGAAGCAAGAAAGTATGGTGATGGGGGTGTCAACCATCCAGATATCTGCTAGAAGAAGTCTCATTTGGTTAGAAGTAGGGCACTCAACAGGTTCTTGACTTACTTTGGTAATAATTTTATCTCCCAGATGGTAGAGGAAGCAATTAGGGGAACTTCAACTCTGGACCTAATTCTGACCAAGAAGAAAAAAATAGTTGGTGAAATGAAAATTGATAGGAACATTCAGAGAGAGTTACTATGGCATTTCGGACCTTAGGATAATCAGAGAAGGTAAGGTGGATTCCAAAAAATTCAAAGAAAAGAGGCGTGATTCAATGGCATGAGACGCAGAAGGAAAAATGGTTTAAGAGGATTAAGCAGCTTCCAAATGTCTAATCAAAACTGCAATCACAAATGACCCTCTCAGGAAGAAAAGAGGGGTGACAAGTAACCACTATGGCTGCACAGAGATCTCTCACAAGGTCATATTTCTAAAGGACATGTAAAAAAAGATGGAAAGAGGGCATGTAATGAAGGGCTACAAGAGAAATGAGCTTTTCAGAATAATGTCAGGAGAGCTACAACTCCACATTAGCTGAAGCTTGCAAAACAAAATAAAGGCAAAACAAAAAATGTTAAAGACAACCATCTATTCCCTGTTTTTAAATTATGTTTAAGGCCCTATCACCACCCCCACTTCTCCAAAACCATGACAAACATAAATAAGCAAAAAAGACAAACAACACAACAACAACAACATCAAAACAAGGAAAGTTTATAGTTAGTAGCAGCAGATAATAAAGAGAAAACAAAACTCTCTAACTCCTATTTTGTTCCTGGTTTCTCCATCAGGGAGAATGATTGTCAGACTGACAAAGGGAGAAGAAACCCTAAAATGAATAAAAAGATGTAAGATAGCAAGTAACTGATCTATTGTAAGTGAATTATTGGACTGGGATAGGCAAATCCCAGGAAGCCAACAGATCCTGTAGGCAGCCCTCGGAATTGCTCTCTGTGTATTGTTAAGGAATCACAAAGAATGGAGAGGTTCTAGAAGATGAGATGACTAATGCAGTAAAAATGTTCAAAAAGGGGAAGAAGGCAGACTTCCCAAACTACAGAAAGCGATTTGGAAAGATATTCTAATGGGTTATTAAAGGGATAGTTTCTAAGCATTTTTAAAAGAAAGTAGTGAATGCTGGAAGCTAGCTTAAATTCACTAAGAATAAATAAATCAGTTCGTGCTAGCTTAATGTACTCTAATGGATTTACTATACATTAAAGATCCATAGCTACAACTGGCATTGTTAAGATCAAAATGCAGAAATATGGGCTGAATCACAGTGTAACTGGGTGGCTTAGTAATTGGTTGTACAATAAATACCAAAGGGTGATGATCCAGGAAGACATGAACCTGGAGGGTGGTTTCTATATGTCATGTCACAGGGTTCTATCCCTGGTCCTGATACTTTTATTAGAAACACGGATGACACATAGAAGGCAGGCATATCAAATTTGTAGATGACAAGAAACTGGAAAATAAATATGTTGCATGACAGAATCAGAAACCAAATAGATCAACAGGTTACACTGGCAGGATTTCCAACTCTCAAGTGAATCTTTTCACTAAGACCTCTGAAGATTCTGTAACCCTCTTCAGAAAAATCATAAAATAGTTTAACAATGACCACTTGGCAGGGAGAATGTCGAGGTGATTCAAGCACCAGATGGGTGTTTGAACTACAAGACCTTCAAGGTCTCTGCCAACCCTGAGCTTTTATGACTCCAACTTTAAGAATCTTTCTCATTTCCTGACATCTACAGACGAAACTTCCCAGCCTTCCTTGGTGACCCACAGAATGTTTAACAGCACTAAGGACAGCATTTCCTCTTATCTTTGTCTTGATCTTGAAATATTTTTAAAGTATAATTTCTTCACTTTATGTTTTTACTATGTTTTCCCCTACTAGCAGAAGTTCTACCTAGAAAATGTGATGGCAGAGATAAGCATTCTATATCTGGAAAAATGTCCCTGTCACAATGTTTTAGATATGTAAAGCACTGTATTTATTTTATGTCCACACATTATTCCATGGCTAGCCCTTGAAGGATTTAATTTAGGGTCATAGCAAAGCCACTAAATTGTTGTCTAAAATGACTAAAACTATCTTCACATGGATGTCCTTTATAAAAAAAATTTTTTTCATAAATTAATACCCCCCCAGAATAATCCTCAAGTTCAAATTCATAGTTTAAGTATCCCATGAATGGCAACTGAATACATTCAGCAAGCAAGATTTCCCCCCACTTACTCATTTATCTCTAAGGCTTCATGGGCTGCAGAAATCCTAGCTTGGGGGTTTCTCTCTCTCCAGGCTTTCTGCATTACTATTTTAGAAAAAGACAGAAAAGCACGTCAATAAATACTTAAAAAGACTCAGTACAGGTATAGCTAAATTAATAGCTTTCAGCTTGAATTACAAGAGAACAGTTCACTTACCAAGTGGGTTAGCCCAAAACTCCAAAGTCACACAAATACATTCTAATTTGCTATTCCATTGTCCTTCAATTGCCGATATCAAATCTTTCTTCTGCTCATAAAACTAGAGGTCTAACATCTTATAGACTAACCCATAGTCTATAATCATAGAGACTTAATCTTGATTAAGATTTCTTAATCAAGAAAAGAAAAGGCATTCTAACAGAGATTTAATATTTCTTTTGCTCATTAATATCATTTGTTGTTAGAGAACATACATTATTTTGCACATTTTGGGATGAGATTGCTACTAATCTCTTACTTCTGTTTAGACACAGCACAATTTTTATCGGTCATTTTCCCAAACACTTGCTACAGGATCTGGATATTAGAACATTCTAACACCACTGGAAGAATTATGAGTTGGATCAGAAAAAAGTGCTTTAGACTTTTGCTTAACATGCGTACCTGTTCCCAAAGTTTGCTGCAAACCCAGTTTTTATATAGCAGAGCAGTTTGTGAATATATTGTGGGAAGCTTAATGCTTGGAATTTTCATTGTATTATGTATCCACCATGGCAAGGGTACCTTTTTAAAAAGGGTAACAATCTCCTTATCTAATTTGTTTTATAAATTTGTATCTTCTAAGTTAGTTTCTTAGGAGCATGTACATATTCTTTTTTTTTAAGGTTTTTTTTTCACTTATTTACTTTAAGCTTGATAATATAAAAAATATCAGTAGGATTATATGGAACTCAAGCAGTATGACATGCATGCTAAACAAAGTCTCTTCTAGGGTGGAAAACAAATCTGGATGCCAATAACCAAGTCCATGCCCCCATTCAATGCTAGTGAACCTACAAATAGGCATATGAATCACTACAATATATTATTTATTTGGGTTCACTGAATTTCTAACTAGAATATCATCAAGGAGACATGACCTTTCACTCTATCTCAACCAAGGATTTAGTTAGCTTCATGGTATATTTTTTAAAAATAACATTTTAAATTATAAAGAGGGGACCCATTTCTACATTAATACTTCATTGCGATAAAGCCTTTATTTAAGTATCAACAATCTGGGTTTTACTGGTCAATCTCCAATTTAATATTTTATTCATCAGGGTTTTTGTAGAGCAGATATTCTACAAGTAGTAACCTTGATCTTTAAAACAAACCAAAAAGCCCTCCCACTCAGTAACTATCTAAAGTATTTTCCATACTTGCATCTGCAGGACGCAGATGGTCCGAGTCACAAGTAAAGAATGTCT